>NC_038245.2:39066982-39181778 GCF_000004515.6 Glycine max
TCAGTAATTTACATCAGCAGCCAATTTAGCGACCGAAATGAAGTGTTGCAAAAAATTTCAGTGACTATTTCGGTCGCGAAATATCTATAAATCAAAACTAATTTAGCAATCGAACTAGTGACCGAAGTGGACTTAGATATAGCGACCGAAAGAATTCAGTCGCTAGTTTATGATGATAGTGACCGAAAATGTATTCGGTCGCTATATAACAATTTTGACGTCTGCAACTGAATTTATTATTTTCTAAAATATTTATGAAACTAAATTTTTAATTTATTTTAACTCATAATAAATATAAAATATATTTAAATACGTTTTATAGTTCAAAGTATTGAAATTAATATAGTAATATTTTTAAATTAGCAAAAATATATATATATTTTGTAAATCATAATAATATATAATTTTTTATTATACTATGATAATTTTTAATATAATTAAAATTTAAATTTACTTATTTGATTAATATAAATAAATATGCTATCATTAGTCTTTATTTGTGTTTGTACAAAATAATTTTTATTTATATATTTATTTGAATATTATAATAAATCAATACCTTTTATATCATGAAAATATGTAATAATAATCAAATTTTGTAAAATTAAGTATTTTAAACTCTGAGTTTCCTTATACTTCAAAATTTACTATTTGAATTGCTGATTCTAATTGTTGATTGTTAAATGTTATATATATATATATATTCAAAATTCACTATATGAGTTGTTGATTTTAATAGTTAATCGCTAAATCTTAAACATTGACTACACTAGAAAGTTGATCAACATTTACTTAAAAAATAAAATTTTAAAAATGTTTAAGAAAAAACTAGAACCATGATCCTTAAAATGAAATAAACATGACTTCTTTACCATTACACCAAAGTGTTCATTTGAATATATAGTGGTAAATAAAGTATTAATATAAGTTTTATGGAAAATATTTGAAATTCAATTTTATTCTTTTTTAATTTATTATATTTTATAATCTTATATAATATATTTTAAAATATAAATTTAATTACTCATTTGTTTTTTATAGTTTTATCATTTGTACCTTTTAATATTTGTAGTTTTAAAGTGATTTTTTTAGTTCTTATGATTTACATTTTAATCATCGTATAATTTTTGTAGTTTGAAAGTGATTTTTTTAGTTTTTATCATTTGCATTTTAATTCTCTTTTAGTAATTATAGTTTGAAATTTGTCTTTTTAGTCCCTATATTTTATATTTTAATTATCTTTTAGTTCTTATCATCAAAGTATGACTAATATTGTCAATTACAATTAACTACAAAAATATTAAAAGGTATTCGTAACTAACTTATGGTAAGATAATTTGTAATAAAAAAATAGTTAATAATTTATAACTAATTTGTAGATAATTATTTTTATATATTTTTTGTAGTAAGGACTAAAAGATAATTAAAATACAAATTATAGGGACTAAAAAAATCACTTTCAAACTATAGAGAATAAAAGAGAATTAAAATACAAACTATAAGGATTAAAAAGATCACTTTTAAACTATAGGGACTTAAAAAATCACTTCTAAACTATAAGGACTAAAAGGTACAAATTGTGAAACTATATGAACCAAATAAGTAATTTAACCTAAAATATAATATATAAGATTAAATTATATTTTCACACTAATTAGAATATGTATGTTTATATAAGTTTCATTTTTATTTTATATATCATATTTATCTTCTCAAATAATGTTTGTGATTAAGTGACAATATTTTTTTAATCTAAATTAAGACATTCATGTTATTTATTGTAATATAGATAAAAAAAATACTATCAATGAATCACATACATAAATATTTAAAAAAATAGAAAATACAGTCATTTTATTTAATTACATATCTTTACTAAATAATTAAATTCTTTTAAAAAATTACGTACCTAATTAAATAAATTTAAATATAAATATGACTTTAGTGTAATATATACACTAATGATTCAACTAAATTTAATAAGACTCAACATGAACTTAGTATAACATATATAGTAACCAAAGCTTATTAACTAATTAAAAGTTACTAGTGCGTGTTCTCGTGTGATGGACAGATTAATAAATTAATATTTTTTTTATTTTAAAAAATTAATTTAAGATTAAATATATTTTTAAAAATAGTCAAATTAATTATATTATGAGAAAAAATTTGTGTACTAACATATATAAATGTGTATTATACTCTCACTTTTTTTAAGAAATCCCTTTTTTTTAGATACTACTCTCAATTGATTATGTACAAGAGTCAAACTCATGTTTTTTTAATTTCGTATATTACATGTTAAGATCCTTTTTTAATTATCTTGAATAAAAACAATTATTTAATATTATATTTCTAAAGTTATAAATTAATTTAAGAAAAATTAATAAAGACAATTGAGTTAAAATTAAGTTAGGAAAATTAATAAAAATAACTAAATTTTACCCACACATATTACCCACGGAATATGCATTTGTCAAAAATATAAATTTTACTTATGAATATTACCCACGAGATGTGTCAGCCACTTCGAGCTGATAAATTTTTGGATTGGACTGCATTGGACTAATTTTGAGACGAGATGCTATTTTCATAGCCCCACCCAATCCTATATGGATCAAATGGGACAACTCATGGGCTCATTCATTTAAAAAAAATATAAAATAAAATTCTAAAAAATTATTTTATCTCGTGCGGGAATATTTTTAACTATTTATCTTTTTCGTGTTTTTAGATATTTTCTCAACTTTTTATGGCCATTAACATTTTTCTTTCTAAATTACATTTGAATATATTTTTAAATAAGTTATCAATAGTTAAAATAATTTTATATCATAATATGAAGTATTTTTCATAAATAAAAGATCATTTATATTTAAACATATAATTTTTATTTAAATAAATTCATATTGCTTAAAGAGAATTAGAATTTGTTTATATTTAACATATAAATACTAAAAGTGAATTTAAACCAACTTATAATAATTCAAATCCAATTAAAAAAGAACTTATATCTTTATCGGTGAAAATTAACAGGCTGATACATGCACCTGTAGTATAAAAAATGTATATTTTCAATTAATCAGAACTGATCATTAAAATAATTATTTTAAGATTTTATGAAAGATAAGAATGCAATTTTTCTAATAGTAAATTAGATTTAAATCCAGTATAGTAGAATGTAAATAATTGGGGGATAATATAATTGAAGATATCCTATAACTACGGTTGTTTGTAACTGTAATGCAGTGTTACAAACCCTGACATGAGTCACTATTATTATCAAAAAATTTAGTCACAATTGATTACTATTTTTAATTACTAACATTTTTTTATCACCGACCTATTTTTTAGTTGACATAATAATACACATAATCTTTTTTAAATATTAAAATGAACTCCACTTAAATAAATACATGTTAATTCAAATATAAAATTAAAATATAAATAATCCATCACATGCTCAATGTTGGTAAAATGTTTACCGTTGGTAAAATTTCAAAAAAATCATATACCTACAATTACTTAATATTTATAAAATCCTATAAAACTTCTACCTATGATTCTCATAAAATAAATACATATTAAAATCACACTACAAGATATACATGAAGCGAAAAGAGGGTAGTGTGTTGCGTAATAAAAGAAAACGAACGATAGGCTTCAGTCTAGATCTCAATCGTCTCCACCTTGCTTTCTTCTCCAATGTCCGATTCTCTCACCGATCTTGCGCCAAATACAAATTCGTTACATCCTAACCCAGGTATCCTTCTTAGCATTTCCCTTTATGCAACATAACTCATAACTCATAACGCACACACCCCTCTTCTCTAGCGTTTCGATTTCACCTTGTTTTCCTTTCTCAAATTAGGGTTCCGACGAGCATGGTGGACGGTCCGACGAGTCCAGGCAATGGTAGCCATGAGAGTGGCGAGCATAGCCCTCGCTCTAACGTGCGCGAGTAGGACAGGTACCTCCCCATCGCTAACATAAGCCCCATCATGAAGAAGGCACTACCTACGAATGGTAAAATCGCCAAGGACGCCAAAGAGACTGTTCAGGAATGCTTATCCGAGTTTTTAAGGTTTGGAATAAGTTTAATGTTTTGCTTATATGGAATAAGTTTAATGTTTGGAAATAGTAGGCAAAAAATGTTTTTAAGGTAACCTGTTTCATTTGGATTGTTTGGAAGAATCTTTTTTATGTAGTAAAATTACAAAAAATGATTTAAAAGTTTTTTGTAGTAGCTGGTTTTGTATTTAAATTAATCAATTTGCAGAAGTCTTCCCTGTGGCCCTTGATGCATGCTTTGAGAATCTCAAGAGATTAAATGATGAACTGTCTGAAAAGTATGTGCTTTTGGGCAATGGATTGAAACCCTCTGAAGCTGATGTTATAGTGTATTTAGTGATTCATTCTTCCCTAGTATGCATTTCACATTCATCATACTTGCTTTCAGAATACAGGACCGCTTCCCCACCCCTTGTGTTGTGAACTAAAATAGTTGGTCAAACGGGATTTTTTGGTCTTTAATGCTCTTTCTTATTTTGTTAGGATTTGTGCATCTAGCATATATCAATTTGTATTAGATTCTTGATTTGTGTTGAAGATATCTAACCATTTTGTTGGACTAATGTTATCTTAATCTTCTTTTGCACTAAAGAGTTGATGATAATCATGATATAATTTAATCATTAAGGTTTTAATTAGATATCTCTGGTTGCTTATTGCCAGATCAACCTTTCAGACACATGTATTGAGATGGATGGATTACATTCAGGTAATGTTACACCTTAAATGTGCTTATGTTCATGGCTATATATGTATAGGAGATTATACTACGTTGCTACTCATATGTGATATTTTCTGCTAATCGGTGCTACTTCCACAGTAAAAGTTAATTGATTGTTTGTGTACCGAGGTGACACTCCTCTGCATTATAAATGGACTTATTTTATTTGCATTTTTACTCTTCCAGCTTAGTTTCAAATGGGACATTAGCCATATAGGACCTCAAGGCCACAGTTTTAAATGGTTGAGATTCTTGCATCAAGTTTATAGCCCATTTCTTAATCATTATTTAGGCTTTAATATCCTATGAGTTGTTGCAGTGTGTTGTCTAGCTATGTTGAGTTTACCAAAAAAAATGCATTTATTTAAATTTTACTCTCAACTTTGTAACAAAATTGTTCATTAATTGTTCTGACTGTATGTTATTCTTTCACCAGCACAAGCAAGAATTTGTAGGTTTATTTGAGAAAATATTGTTGCAGAAGCCTGGATTTGAGCCCCCGGTGAGACATCATTCCATTGTTGCCTTTTGATTTTCTTCATATAGATTAAACAAATGTAAGGTGCAAAGCATTCAGCTATAGTAATTTAAGGCATTTATTTAATAACATTTTTGGAAAATAAAGAACAGATTTAAACAAGTTAAATTTGTATATTTATTTCTTGTTTTAGATTTCAACAATTCATTAAAGAATTAGATATCAAATGTCAAAATAAAAATATGTTAAGTTTTGTACAAATATTCCTTAATTTTTTTTTTATAACTAACTGGGTCCAATTCACAAAGAATTTTAATGGTGTTGACATGGTAGTCAACGTTGCCTAACAATTTACTGATGTGTCAGTCAATATCTATCAACACAATTTTGGGTGATTTTGGTCCCAAATTCCAATTGAAATGAAACATTTTGAAAAACCAGTTGAATCTTTTTCATTCATGGACTAAAATGAAAAATCACATGCTTTTGGGGAACTCTAATTAAACCTTCTAGTTAGATTGACTACAATACATACATCAATGAGTGCTTGTATCAAGTTCTAGATTTTTATGTATTATTTTGATTTAATCTGACCTGGTGCTAAGTTCCTTAAGTATAGCCTTTGTATTTTGGCATGCATAAGCTACTGTGAACTGTCTACTGCTAAGTGCTAACTAAGCTTGAGCAGTGTAAATAAAAAACCCAATGCTATTGTGAACTGTGTACTGCTAAGGGCTAACTAAGTTGAAGCAGTGTAAATAAAAAACCCAGCATGTCCACTTCAACTTAATGGTCTTTTCTTTCTAAGACAGTGCAAGTATCCTTAAAGAGTTGTGAAAGCAGTTTGAACTTTGAAATGACCATTGTGTATATGCTTGTCAATATCCTTAAGAAGTTCAATCATGCACCCTAAGACAGGCATATGTAGATTTGTGATGCCTAATAGCTTCTTAGTTTTTCATTCCCCTGATATTTTTTGAAGGTAACACATCCTGTTGGAGTTGTGGAAGCTGATTTAAAATCAAACAACACTGAGCAAAGCGTAAAGAATGTCAGCAAGTCCGAAGTAGACTCAAGCAAGGATAAAAACAAAGTTGAGGTAAATTAATCTATTGCTTTTTCACAAAAGTTCCAATATATATTTTTGCTTTTATTTTTCTCTATAGGAAGACGACCTAGATAAAGAGATATGACATGATTAGGTTATGACCAATGATAATGATAAAAAGACTTTTCCGGAGAAAAGAAATTTGTTGGTGAACCAGTCTTGATCCTTGTTGGGTACATATTGAGGTAGCTCAGAAGTTCATATTTAGAGTAAATATCTCTATTTCATCCAACTATGTCTTGGTAGCTCAGAAGTTCATAGTTTGCCGTGGTCTATTCCCTTTCTAAATTTGGCTACTTTCAGTTAGACGTGGGTAATGATTGGGTCAAGGTGGAAATGAATTGAGTTAAGTTAGGATTTAAGGCTTGAGCCTGTCCTACTTTACAAATCAAAGATCTGAGCTTTGCCTTGTTTACTTGATATGAGCTTTTTTAAGGCTTGGCTTGACCTTTTAAAAGTTTGGCTTAGCTTGGCAGTCTATTTAAATGCCTACTTCATGGTAAAGGTCTATTGAATTTGAATAAGTAACATACTTCTAAATAGGCTAATGAGTCTACACTTGTATGCAAGCTAGTGAATATAATCCTTTAAATAGGCTAACAAGTATATAATTTTAAAGTATTATAGTAATAATTTAATACAACAATAATATTATTATTATGGAATTATTGGTATTTATTTAAATCTATGTAGTCAATAGCTACGGCCGCTATAGCGGCGGAGTAGCCCCCATCCGCGACGGGCACCTCTGGGAGTGGTTTTGTGTCGCGGCTGGAGCGGCCGCTATTGCGGTGACGCAGGGCGGAGCGGCATGGGTTCTGGAGCGGTTTTTCACGCCGCTACTTCGAACCATTGGAATTTCCAAAAATACCCTCAATGAGGGTAAGTGAAGGTATTTTAGGTTTTTTGAAGGTCACTCTTCCAGTTCCTCCCACCCAAGCCTCCCCCTTTTCCTCCTCCTCTGCCACCCTCCGTCCTCCTCCCCCTCACACATCGCCGCGGCGGCTTCATCCCCTCCTGCCTCTCCGACGACGCCGTCTCCATGCGTAACTTCGACCATGGCTTCACCGTGATCGCCGCCATCCTCCGCCGCATCGAGCCCCTCGACAACTCCGCCATCTCAAAAGGCATGTCGCCCGCTGCTAGAGACTCCATGAAGTAGACCATTTCCACCATGCTCGGATTGCTCCCCTCCGACCACTTCGCTGTCATCGTTACCGTCTCCAAACACCCCCTCCATTGCCTCCTCTTCTCCTCCATTGTCACAGGTTAACGTAGTTTATAAAGGAACTCTTGGTTTGAAATTTAATTAAAAATAAAAGCTAGAGATATGAGTGCGGTTGTTGGCATTGAGTGACACTAGCTGAGTGATGAGTTCAATGCTTGTCTGGACTTTCTTTCCTTTTGATCTTTTTCTGATTTTCTTATCTCTTTCCTTTATCTCCTCTTTTTGTTCCCATTTAATCTATTTTAGTAGTTGTACTAGTAATTTCTCTTTACTCCTACGAATAATTAATTTTATATTGATTAAGAAAATTAATTAATGTTATTTAATTTTATTAATCTCAAATAAAAAATATAATTATTTTTTAAAAAAATTATTAAAATTTGATATCATAAATAAAAAATCATTAAAAATAAATAAAAAATATTATATATAACATAAAATAAAATAAAATAATTTATATTTAAGTATGTTATTTTTTTCTTATATATTATTTAGTAGGAAAACTAAAAACTTATATGTAACCGTTGGTGCAAGTGCTACAAACTCAATTCCTCTAAGCATAATTATTTAATTTGTTTTGGAGGGTATTTTATCATTTTCAATAAATTTTTCTACTTTATATTTTGTATCTTTTGTTTAAGTAACTATATTTTGAGTTATTTTTCTGTTTTTGAACTTATATATATATATATTATTAATTATTTAACATATATAAAAAAACATTAGAATAGCGGTCATCCTGCTATCCGCTATCTTACTTTTGGGGTTGGCCGCCCCGCTACGCCGGTATTGACAATTATGATTTAAATAGGTCTATTGAGCCAAAAAGACTTTTTGAATGACTAGAAAGACTAACCTTTTTAACTAAATAAGCTTTTAAAAAAGTCTTGATCTGACCTCTTTAGCAAACAGGCGTGCTAATTGCTCAGTTTTAATTTTAATGACCAAAAAAGAAAAAGATGTCTGGTCCCTATCTGTGCTGGTTGTAAGTTAAACTAGCAAAGTAGAAAAGTAGAGACAAATTATGTTTGGGTACCCATTTAGTTTTATATATCCTCTTCATATGATAGTTTGCCAAATACCTTATGACTTTGTTATATACCTTTTATCGGGCTTGGAGACATCACTTTAAATATAATGGTAAGATCGAATTTAATGTAAGGATCAATGTGCCAGCCAATCATCAGGCAAACTAAAGTATCAAACATATATATATAGTGGCCCCATTTTAAGGTATATCATGACAATTGCAAATACTTTTTTGTTCCAATAGCACTTGACTAGAAACTTGCATGTGGTTCAATTTTAGTTTGTCGCACTTGTTTTATTGTTCTTTGGATATAACTTACAGTTCTTGAAATCATTAATTATACTTATGCTTTGTCGTTCTAATTTAGGATTGACGGAAAAGAAACAGCCGGATAAGATTACACCGGTATTTTCTTTGCACTCGTTAACTTTGCATTTTTAAAATTCATAACTCATGTTTTGTTTAAGGGTGAAGATTTAACATTCAACATGAGTCTAAAGGTGGGGAACATGAGTTTAGTGGTTGCATTGGAGCAGTATATCAGCTTCTTTCAGAGATAAAGTTCCTGGATGGATGAAAGATACTTTTTTTGTGAGTTTGTATTGTTAAGGCATAGTATTTTGTTATCTTTTGAAGATCAATTCTTATTATAGTTTAACTAGTAAATTTTTATTCTTTTCTTTTAGCCTATTCTTATTTTTTTCTCTTGTTAAAAATCATAGTAATGTTATATGGTGCAATTTATGGTTTTAGGAGTGCACAAATAGTTGTTAGGGGTAATTTCAAAAATTTTAATTTTTATTATTTTTATAATGTGATTATTATTGAGATTATTAAATGCATACTATTTTTATGTCATTTTTTTTATCTTCGTACTATTGGTTTTTATTTTTCTTTTTCATTGTTTCTTTTATTTTTATAACTTACATATTCTTCCAATTTAAATGTTATTTTCCACATAGTAATTAAAAAAAATATATGAATGGTAAAGTAGCAGTGAGCATAGAAGATTTATTATTGTTTATAAATTTGATTATATAATTTAATTGAAAATTATATTTACATTCAATAATTATTAAGCAAATAAAAAATGTAACAAATGAAAACAAAAATAGCATTTTTTCTTTTAGCGACCGAATTAGCAACCGAACAACATTTATAAACTAAAATTAATTATTAACTAGCGACCGAATTAGCAACCGAAAGTAATTTCTTAAAATTTTAATATAAAATAAATTATTCAATAGTGACCACAATTATGACCAAAATTAATTTTTTAAAATTTTAATTTAAAATTAATTATTCTATAGTCACTGAAATAAGCAATTTTCATTTATTTTGTGTTTCAAATTAATTATTCAACAGCCAACCAAAATAGCGATCGAATCTCCTTTAAGTTTGTTTATAAATAAATTTTTGTTATTTATTAGCGACGAAATTGGTGACTGAAGCAACCATATATATAGCAACCGAATTTACTTTCTTGCGACCGATAGTTTCAGTGGCGAAATAGCGACCAAATATTAATTCGGTGACTAATGACATAACGACTTGGGTTTTGTGATGTATAGTCTTCGGTTGCTATTTCGGTTATTAACACTTTTAGCGATCAAATATGTTGGTCGCTAAATCGTGTTTTTCTTGTAGTGTTTCCACATCATCACCCTAATTCTCTCTTTGGGGCCTTTAAACACCAGATAGCCTTGTATTAAAGAGTCATTTCCACCGTCTCTTCCAATAGATTTATACACAACCTTAAAAGAAAAATTCCCATCTATGCAATCTCTCCAAGTAGGCCTACCGTCATCCTAAGTAATTTTAGGTGCAACCAAACCAACCCTCTAATAATGTTGCACATATTTGTAGGGATCAAAGATTGGAGCTTCTGCCAATCCCATTCTCCATTAGGTGAGACAAAATCTAACGGGGCATTTGGTAGGGGGGAATTTTTGTCATGCCCAGGAATCATGAATTATAGGAATTAATAAAATTTGTTTGATTAACCATTGAAATCTTAAGATAAGTTTTCTAGGAATCAAAGAGTTATATAATATTTTTACCACATTAAATAATTTAATAAAGAATAAGGTGATATTTTTACTGTAGTAAAAAAAAAAATTAATCAGGAAAATAAGATTCACACATTTCCCCATGAGAAATTTTTTACGAGAAATTGATTAAAAAAACATTTCTAGAAAACATGCTTTCATAGAAATGTTATTTTTTAAAGAAAATTTGATATCAAACATGTTAGTTTCACATGAACATATCTATATTTCATACTCTAATGAATAATAAATAAGTAGTAAGAGAGATTTTGTCATGAGAACGTAAGATATATAATATGTTGAGTACAATTTGTTTGTCATTTGACCTTATAATAAATTTATCTATTTTAATGAAAAAAATAACATATTTAACATGATAAAGATATTTTAATAAGAGTTTAATATTTATGTTATAATTACATTATCATCCAAATCATACATCATTGTTTGAATTAATAATTATAATATATATTTTCAGAAAAAATAATTTAACCAAACTTAATTATTCCTAAAAAATATAAATATTCTCAACTAGTTTTATAATTAATCAAATATATTTTTTATTAAATAGTTGAGAATAACATTCTCGCATTTTATTCTCAACAATAAAAAAGTTATCCAAAACAAATGCCCCGAAAGGATTTGCACTTAAATTTTGTTATACACAAGAGAGTCTAGTGGAGAGTTTTGAATAATTTTCATAAATACATAAATTCAAACCTTACAGTAGGATTGTACATAAAAAAAATGTCGTCTTAATAAAAAGTTATAACAATATATTGTTAAGGGTGTAATTCTAAATCTTCCTTTTCCTATTCCCTCTTGCTTTATTTAGATTAAATGGTAACTATAAAATGTGTTTTATATTTTAATGACATTAAATTAGTTTACTTTTTCTTTAACATTTTTTTGAGATAATTGGGATATCTAGATCTTCTTTTTTTTTTTGGTGCGGATATCTATATGGTTTTACTTATCATAAAAAATTTCATTTCAACTTTATTTTCTTTAGAACTTGCCTCGCATTGTTTAAAATTTCAATGTGTGTATATATATATATATATATATATATATATATATATTATCATGCATTAATTTATTAATTACATTTTAATTTAAATAATCTATAAGAATTAATGTAAAACAAAAATATTTTTTTGACAGAATAAAAAAATTATTAAATGTAACAAAGATATTATTTTTATAACTTATTATTTATTTCTTAAATTTGTTACTTTTAATAATTTTGTTTTATTCTGTCAAAAGAAAATAATTTCTAATTTCTAAATTTACATATATATATATATATATATATATATATATATATATATATATATATATATATATATATATAATATTGTCATTACTGTATATGAATAGAAAAAGTTATTCTAATTTCTAAGTCCTCATACAATAACAAAGTACTAATCCTCCCAACATTTGTTACTAATATTATTTTTTAAGTTTTTATTAATTTTGTCAAAATAATATTTTTTTATTAAATTTAATCTCTGATTTCTTTAGTATGGTGAGTATTTAATGCTTTTTAATTTTTCATTTAAGTGTATTAAATGAAAATAGATTAATGCATTGAATTTTTTGAAAATACAATATCTTATTATTAAAATGAAGAAGTTCTATAAAGAAATTTTCGCGTCCTTTTTTTTTTTATTATGAAAACTCCGCTAAAAAAATCACGTAAATCACATAACATGCATATTGATATTATTATTAAAACAAACTGTATTAATTAGTGCCTAATTTATATTAAAAACGAATGTGAATCAATGAATATATTATCCGGAATCTCTGTAGTAAATGAGCCCAGAAACAAGCTTATTGATTTTCATCGAAATTCGGCAATTAACAAGGTAATTAAGCAGCCGTTAATTGTATCGTTATTTTTTGCACATAAATTTAGTATCCACTAATAATTGAATTAAGAACACTGATTAATTTACGAATTAAATTAGAAAAGATTTGTTTCGTTAACCACTATGTAGTCTGAAGCTTTTCACATTTAATAGAAAAATTGAAGAGAAAAAATAAAAAAAATTGAATGCAAAAAGTAGAAAATAGTCCGGTAGAACTAAAATAGAAAAGTAATTATATTTAATAACACCACACTATTTTTAAGTCTGTAAATTTTTTAGTTTTCAGGATGAAATGTTCTTATAAAATAAGTTTACGTTCATATGAAACAATACTTTAATAATTTATTAAAGTATATACTATTATCTTAATGTACATATAAATATGATTAATGTAATAATTAAGGTTTGTTTTAAAGGATGTAATTTGTTTTAAAGTTTTATATACTGCACCTTTAATTTTTAATATTTGTGGTTTGGGATATTTTAGTATTTGTGGTTTGTAGATTCCAAGGGCAAAAGAAATTTACAAATATAATGAGGAATAAAAAATGTATAAATTCATAAACTTCAATTCTTAGACTTTGGTTTTGTAGATCCTCAGGTTACTAAATTTGCAGTCTTATTGAAATATTTTGATAGCAATGAAAAATTCGTTTAGGGAATTAAAAATATCATAATTTAAAATAATGAGCTTTCACTTTTTTTCTGTCTTACAAGAGAGAAAGGAATTTTCAAGATGAACATTATGATTTTGAAATTTGAAAGGATGTTTAGCCACAATATACTACAAAATATAATTCAAACGTCTATATAGAAAATTCAAGCATCTTCCAAAACATATGTTTTTCATATTTAACTATGAATACATATTTTTTCTACTGGTTAAAATAAATTAAAAGTCCTTCATCTATATGTTTTTGTTAATTTTGATTACTAAAATTTCTCATTAATTATTTTTTAAGAAAAAAATCCCATAGTAGTAAGTTTAAAAAATGGCCCGTGCATGGCACGGCGACCAACTAATTGAATGAAAAAGTAATTGCATTGAATGTGTTGAAAATACAAAATGCACTAAATACTTACCCCCACAAATCCACCTAGTTAATTACCATAAAAAATAAGCATTTTAATAATCAGGAATTGGTATAAGAAACTTAAAGAGGAAATTATTTATTATGAAAAACATAATAGTATAAAAGAGTATGAAAATATTTTTATTTAAGTTACTTAACGAATATCCTAATGATACTGGTTAATATTTGTCAAAAAAAATTAACAACAACTTTATTCTGATCATGTTTTATTATCCAACTTTATTCCGATCACGAATACAATGATTTTTCATATCCTAATAAAATATGTTTTATTCATTATAACACATTTTTTATTAGTTTAAATTTATTGAAAAGGATAAAATTTTATGAGTTTCGCATCACATTTAATGATTCACTCTCTGATTTTGTAAATTTTATTAAATTTTGACCGATTAGAGAGAATTTGTATTCCTAACAATGTATATAATATTACCCAGAACTCACCTCATATATATATATATATATATATATATATATATATATATATATATATATATATATATTATTTTTAATTTCTTTATATATTTTAAATTAATCATGTATTAAATTATAATTATATTATAATTCAAAGAATATATAAAAACTTATAAATATTAAAAGTAAAAAAGATTTAAAATTGTTTTTAGTTTTATTTTAATTATTGTTATAATTTAAATTATCTTTTGTTGTTACACTTCAATATTCTTATATAAGATGAATTTGATTGATTTATGAAAATTAAACATCAATAAAAAAATATTAAATGATTTAAATTTTAATATATTATAAAATATATATAATATCAATTTTGGTATTTTTTATCAATACAAATAAAAAATAATATAAGAGGTTTATGATAACTCATAGATCCTTTCAAATTTTTTAAATGAATCAAATGATGTAAAGAGTATGAGTCGTCGGAGGAAAATTTGGTTAACTTATACATTTTTTTATTTATAAATCCTGAAATCATAGAACCAAATGCAAACGAAAAACTATAAATTAAAATTGGCCAAATTAATTAACATTGGAATGAAGAAGACCCAGATTTGCAGAAAGCAAATTATGGGCCACGAAAAGAGAGGAAGTTTTATTCCAAGTTTATTTAGTCATTCCTTACATAACAAACAAAGCATAAAGGGGGCTTTGTCCGTTGGAGAGAGAGCTTACATGCATAACACTTGTTCATTAGTAGTTTTCCTTGTCATCCTCACTGGGTTTGCAAGGTTCATAGCAGAAATCGGTTATGTCAACACAAAAACACTGTGCAGGATACGATAATGCGCAAATACAAGATTTGCAAGCTGAATGGCACGAATTCAGCCTCATATCTGAACAGCGGCATTGAGGAGGGTTTGACTTTGTGCATGCGCATTGATCACAGCATGGTTTTGAAGACTCATCATCATTTGAGTGTTGATGATGATCACTTTTCATGAGCAGGCCAAGCTTACTCAGCCTCAAGTTGGCACTAGTAGTACCCCCCACAAGGAAAAGTAGCACCAAACACACCTTTAGCACCACCATGTTGTTCTTCAAACCCATCTTCTTCTCTTTTTTCTTCTGTGAAGAGATTACTTAAAAGAGCCACTGAAGTGGGTTATTTATATTAAGAGGATCATTTGCATGCAGATGGAAACGTGATGACTTGGTTCTTTTCTGAGTCATGGAGCAGTAGTGAATAGTGATATCTTGGTTCTTTTCTGCATTGCATTTCAAAGGTGGCACACATGCAGGATATCATGGCTGGCTTTGCTCCCACGTTGGGCTAGGCGTGTCTATTAGCATTTTATACAGGGAAAACTGGATAAGAGGTTCAGGTGTTAGCCTAGTACTGACTCAAATATATTTTTAACATATTTTAATTTAGAAGTATGAGTCAATTGTCTACGTCATTAATTATATGTTTGTGGTTAATTTTCATAACATCAATTAAACGGGAGATCCAATTAAAATCAAAAGTTTAGAGATTCAATTAAAAAAAATTCAACAATCTAATTAAAAATTTGGTACAAGTATAGGGACCACAGAATAATTAACCTTTTTAGTTTTAAATTTTTATTTTAAAAAATCAAAATCAAAATCATTTTTCAATTTTTAATTTTGTAGTTTTATTTTGTTTCAGTTTTAAATTGTAAGCAATATTATAATTTTTTTTTAATCACTAAAAAGATGTGAGATTCTTCACAAGGTTGTAATGAAGGAATTTGGAATGATACCATAAAAAAATATTTAAGTTTTTGTGGGCCAAGTCTATATATATATCATGCTATGATCGTATTTGTGATAAAAAAAATAAAAAAGATAAGATCTAATTTGTGCTCAAAACTTAAAGTCTGAATCATATATTTTATTAAGTGGGTTCTAATTGAGTTGGTCACGAGCCCAATGTAAGTGACCACAAGTTATTGTTGGTCCTACAAAAATACTCTAACTCAAGGTTATGATTAAATGAGGAAAAAATTCGAGAAAACTTGATTTGTACCATATAACCTAGCCTAGATCAAGTCATGATCGATGTAGGCTGTTAAAATCCCATATTAAATTTATGATCAATAGCCTAATCCTAATATATATTTCATCCAACAGGTTTGAATTGAGATGACAACAGGTTTGGTACAGCTTGAATTTGTCAGATTCCACTTTCTCTTTCACGATGTAATTTGATAATTGACATATGGAATTGATAAATAAGATTTCGAGTAATTGGTTATAGTATGGCAAAATGGGCTTAAAAAGGCTAAATTCAATTAAGAGTTATAAACTACGACCTATGCTTTTAATTACTAGATTTCTACCAACTTATTTCACTATATATTATTGTTTTTTAATTATGGCTAAGTCTCCTAAAGTCGCAGTTTAACATATAGGAACTATCAAGTGGCAATATTAATTTAGACAAAATAAAGGTAAAAAAAATATAAAATATATGGGAAAGGTAGGTCAAAATTACAATGGCTGAAAACATGTAACTTGGTTTGCTCACCCTGCAAGCATACGGTTGATCAAATTAAGCTTAGGCCAATACATATTTTGATTGAATGTTTCTTTATGTTCTAACTTCTAATTAACACACACACACACAAACGGTTGATCAAATCTGTCCTTCTTGGCAGGTCTCTATGTACCTGTGTTGGCTTCTGAACGTTTACACTTTGATTCACACATGCACTTAATCAACCTTTACATCACTACGTGTATATTTTTCAGAAATTCAAATCTTGGATTAAGAGAAACTGAAAAAAATGAAAAGGTTCAAGTATATATATTAATTCATGATGTGGTGGAAAGACTGAGAAGTTTTTAATGGCCTCTCCCCTTTCTCTTACACTAAAAAGACTTCTTAAAACCTTTTTCCACCCCACCCTCTTAAAGAATGCGAGCCCCTTATCTCAACTTTTAAATGTTTTTTCAATTTAATACTATAACTGACTTTGATGATAATTGGATGTATTATGCTAGCTGTATTATTTGAATTTGTATATAGGCTACATATTAGTCTTGGGGCGAAGTGTATATACATTTTTAAAAAAGAAAACTATCTATATTAACTCCACCTAATTAACATATTAGTCTTGCGACGAAATTAACATAAAAACTCACCACTTCTTTTTTATTCCACATATTCTTCAAGAACGGCCTCAACGAGTTGATGAAGACGAAACAATGACATCAATAAAGGATCAAAAACACGATCATTAGGCTTCACCTTCACGTGGTAATTTTCTCCTCTTTCCTTTCCATTGATCTTTTCTTATGTTAATTATCTTCTTTAAAACCCTTGATATGCATTGCCCTATTATTATGCGTAACATAGTTTTTCGATTCTTCTGTTTCCGTTGATCTAATTAAGCTACATTTTTCTTCGTTGAGATATATGTGAGGTTAGTTTAATTTATCTTCGTGCTACATGATTCATCGTCATATCACAAATTAATCCCTGCAATTTAATTACCCTCACTGAAACGGTAGTCAGGATTATTATTAGAGTAAATTTGTTGGAATTGATTTTATTATATTATTGTTAATTTGTTATTATTATCATTTGTTTTGTTTTCGTCATGTGTTTCTAGTTTAGAATCTTAATTAAAGATAAACATTATTAAATTGAGAATCTGAATTAGAGTTGAAATAAGGAAGGCTTACAAATTCCTTATACTGTTGTTATATTTAGATATATATAGTTTAGCTTCCAATATTTATTAGATTCAGAATGTCTTTTTATAGCTCTACTTTAACCTGTTTATATTTTTTAGTTGTTACTAAAACTAGTTACTTTTAGTAGTTGTTACATGTTGAATTCAAACAATAATGGTTGGAAAACTAGTTTTTATGGAGACATTGAGTTCGATTAAATGCAAATGATAATTAAATTTAAATGTACATATTTGCGGTAGATCATGCAATATCTGAACAAGTTTACCCTCTAAAAAAATTTGAACAAGTTTATTAAAAATGTCAATAAGAATAAGTTTGACTACACTTTTTCCTTCAGCATCTCACTTGTAGCAATGAAGATCCTAAAAAAGATGACCAGCATGGTGAGGCAAATTTCTCACTTTAGTCTTTTTTTACAAAGTATATTTCGAAATGGTGTCCTTTTCAAACATTTTCCCAGGGGGTGTTGTTTTTGCACGTACCCAACATGCAAGTCGCAAGTGGGAATGACGATTTAGGGCAGAAGTGGACACGTGGCATGCAACACGCCAGTTGGAGTAGCGACTTCATGCATGATCGACACATGGCAAGGGCTGGGGGACGCGCCAGGCTCATTGGCGATTTCCGCCTACCACACTGGAAGCTCCAGGCTCATTGGCGGTTTGAGCCTGCTATGGTCACATCTTGTCGGAGCAGTGCAGCAGCGTAGCCATGCAGTGTGCAGGTTTGCAGCTAGAAATCGCAAATGCCATTGGCAATTTGCGTTGATTTGAAATCGCAAATCGCATTGATGATTTGTGTCATTCTTCGTTTAAAAGCTGATGGTCATGCCATTCATTCCTTGCATGCATTCCTTGCTTTCGAGTTTCCCTTGCTTCTCCTTCTTCATTGGTCTTGCTTTGTTTCTCCTCCTTCAGTGGTGTTACAAGCCTATCGAATATAAAAGTTAATTTAATTTTAAGAAAATAAATACTTCAACCTAACAAAATTACTTTAAAAAAATAATTCATACCACAAAATTTTAACTATTCGAACCTCAAACCTTACAAATTTAAACGCCAGCAGTTAGGAAAGAAACAGGTTTCAGAGAGAAAGGAATGCCAGGAAAACAGGTTGCAAAAAGAAAGGAAAGGAAGGCTGAAGATGCAAAAAATGTTGGATGAGTAAGAGTATTTAAACACCCTAACGTTTTCTACATATCCTAAATCGCAAACTCTGATAGCGCCTTCCATAACCGTGATTGCGTTTTCTATAAAGCTGAAGCTATCACTGATTCAGTTGGGAAAGCTGAAAAGCTACTACCATTTTACTTAAAAAGCTGCCATCTACTTAAAAACCTGCAAAGCTGTCAACCCTAGCTTTATTCCTTCAAAGCGCAACTTGGACCGGTGTTTCCCATGCATGGCCAAAGCGCCACTGCAGGTGGCGATTCCACCTGTGTCGCCAGTGGCAGTGGCGCCACTGCCACGTGTCGCCGCAATGAAAGACGCGTCAATCATGCTGGTGTTTTGCATGGATATTTCATGCAGGATACGTAAAAAACAGTCCCCTCGGGAAAAACTTTGAAAAGACCCCAAATGGGAAAATAGTTTGTAAATAAGTCCCAAACTGGGAAATTTGTCGCATGGTGACTGTGAATCCTTGGCAGAAATTGTGATGCTTGCCACTTGCACCATAGAAATTAGTTAAAAGTATAAGCACATCAATGGAGGTTGGGTTTAGCAAAAGGAATTGTCTATTATAATGTGATGAATTAAAGTTTGAATTCCCGCATTTAATTAGTGTCCAATTGTGTTTCAAAAAGAATAATTGTCTCTAAAGAAGAAAGAAATGTGTGGAAAAACAAAAACAAAAAAGTATAAGCACAAAGAAACAGACTTGCAACCTGTGGTTACATTTCTGAACAAAGCCCCACATCGAGTGGTACTATAATAGCAAGTGAACTGTTTCCACCATAAAATGAAAGGCCTGTAACACAAATATTTACGGAACCGTGTGATGAACACAAAGCGAATTATTCTTTCGCCTTTTACTAAAGAATACCGTGTGTTCGTCACCCAAAGCGGTGTACGCCTATTTTTGGAAGAGCCTTCGATTATTGAGGGCTCTGCAATTTCAGTTCAAACTTCTATATATTCTGCTTTTATCTGTACGTTTCAGTTCTGCTTAGAGTGTATATTCTGCTTCGATTATTGAGCCTTCGAATATATGTTCGGTTGTATTATCCAAAGCCTCACCTAGAACTTTTGCTATTGAAATGTGTACTTGTAATGTCTTGTGTTCCTCATTCTTCAATTATGCAAACTCTCTTCATACAGGGATTTGAGGAGGGGGGCAAAAAAGAGAGTCAATTTTGATTCAGGAGCATTCATGAATTTCTGTATTGAAAAATTCAAGATTCAACACATTAAACAGGACAACTACGTTGTGGAATTATGATTTCTCTTTTTCGTGCAGAGCAAGGACATGCAATCTCAAAACCACTTGTTATTGCTGTTTCTCTTCAATTCACTCGTTAAATTAATTACTAGTGTTTTATTGAACTAAGTACATTACTAAGTCCCACATTGGTGAGAAGAGATAACAATCACTTGATGTTTTATCATAAAATACACTATTTTTTGCCTTTCTGTTAAGATCTGATATGTAGCTTACCACTGTGGGTTCACATGGGTTCACACACTTTATTCTAGGTGTTGATATCTAACTTGATCTAAAAATAAAAATAAAAAATTATATAAAATGATACAAATTGATTTTTTTTTGTTTGAATGATTTTTCAAAGCAAATATGGTTCGTGAGTTGTGTTTCTGGAACTAAACCTCCAACACTTATATTAACCGATGTAATTACTTTCACTTATATTAGCTGATATAATTATTTAGTGTTATGTATTTTATCTCCAATACTTATATTAACATTTATAATTATTTTAGTGTTATGTATTTTATTGTATATCATTTAAGTTATATTAACACTTATAATTATTTTATTATTATATGTATATTGTTTGAGTTTTACCGTGTAATTGAAACTTATAAAACATATATTACATTTTTTAGAGTATTATTTTTAGGTGTGATTGGTTTAAAATGGATGAAAATTTGATAAATTTTTATTATACAAAATCAAACATTAATAAGTTTTATAGATTAATATAACCAAATTTTTTTTGATTTAATCTAATTTAAAAGATGAAAGAAATTATATAAATTTTAATGAAATAATATTTTAATAAAAAAATATAAAAACAATCGAATCCAACCATAAAATATTAGTTTGATTTGATTATGATTTTATTTTAAATTAAAATTAAATCACATATGTTTTATAATTAAGTTTGTTTTAGGCGATTTTTTTCATGAAAAATGG
Source organism: Glycine max (assembly GCF_000004515.6). NCBI lineage: Eukaryota > Viridiplantae > Streptophyta > Magnoliopsida > Fabales > Fabaceae > Glycine > Glycine max. The sequence continues at coordinate 39,088,144 of NC_038245.2, forward strand.
AATCTAACAAAGTGATAAAAATGACCAAAATTTGCCAAAAGCAAATTACTGGCCACTGCGAGCTTTTTATTCCATGTTTTATTTGTCTCCCTTACATAAAAGACAAAGAAAGCCTAAAGGGCTTTGTTCATTTGAGAGAGCTTTTGTTGATTAATTCCTAGTCATCATCTTCATCACTGGACTTGCAAGGTTTGTAGCAGAAGTCGGTGGTGTCAAGGCAACGACACTGGCCTGGCATCGAGCGTGTGCACGCACAGCGATCACAAGCTGAGTGACATGAATTCAACCTAATATCTGCACAATGGCATTGAGGTGGCATTGAGGCTGTGCACATGCAGAGATCACAGCATGGTTTTGAAGACTCATCATCACTTGATGAGTGATCACTTTTGAAGAGGTTCAGTTCCATGCGTGCATTAGTAACCCCCACAAGGAAAAGAACCAAGAAACACACCTTTAGCACCACCATGTTGTTCTTCAAACCCATCTTTACTGTTTTTCCTGTCAAGTGTGAAGAGAAAAGAACCCGTGAAGTGAGTTATTTATATAAGAGGATTTGCAGATGGAACGTGATACTGAGAATTTTACTTTGTCGTGGAGTGATGTCATGCCTTTTTCTGGATTACATTTGAAAGGTGGCACACATGCAGGATATGGAGATTGAGGTTGCTTCCACGATTGCTAGGTGCTGTCTAGCTATCTGCATGAAAAACAGGTTCAAGTAGTGGAAAATTAATCCGACTATAATGAAAATTTGAAAATGGAATTATAATATTCTCTATAGATTTTGTGGTGAAAGTGTGAAACTCATTAAAATTAATAATTTTTAATAAATTTTACACAATTATAAAAAAATATTAGGAAAGAAAATGTTATGTCGTTAACATTCATCTCTTTAATTATAATTTAGTTTTCAAGTGTGAGTGTGATTCCTTTCTAATGTTTCAATTAGAAGCAAAAGAAGTTGACATGAAATTTTTTCATTATTCATAATATACATATATTATTTTTTATTATTTTGATTTATTGGATTTCACAATTTGTATAAGGAAACTTAAAATTTTTTTAAGTTGTACTTAGATTAAGGAATGCCTTTATGATATGTTAGCAGTGAATCTGAATCCTTATGTTAGAGGATGAGATGATTGGTTATCCAGTGATAGAAGGATCAGGATGTACTAAATAGTTTGGAACCCTTACATGACTAGTGTTAATCACATTGACAAGTGTTTCAAATTGTCATAAGTAATAAAGTAAAACGAAAGTTCGAGTGTCGAGTTTACAGAGACTTTGTTTGTACTTAGACTGGTACAAACTCAATTTTCAAGCAAGAGATAAGGAATTGAAAGTGGAAAATTAAAGGGAAAAGTAGAAGATAAAAAGACAAGAAAAATAAACAATGATTTGAATGCGAAAGATGAATTCACAATTCAAATGTATTGGGGCCTATCATGCCTGACTACCGTTGATGCAATGTTAATGTGTTTTTCTATTTAATATTATTCTAATTTCCATCCACATCTACAATGATACTCAACCATGATCCCTCACATTGAAGAATTTAATTTATATATTCTCTCTCTCAACTCCTTTTGTAGAGATAAAACACTAAATTGCATCTTGGTCTATTAAGTGAGACTAAGAAGTTTCTCTCTAACAACTTTGAAATCAAAGATATGGGTGAGGCAGACTATGTGATATGAATAGAAATATTTTGTGATAGATCACAAGGACTGTTAGGCTTGTCTGAGAAATCATATATTAATAAAGTTTTAGAGAGATTCAGAATGGATAAATGTTTAGCATCTCCCGTTCCAATACAAAAAGGAGACAAATTTAATCTCATGCAATGTCCAAAGAATGATCTGGAACGAAAAAGATGAAAAATATCCCTTATGCATCTGTTGTTGGGAGTTTGATGTATGCTCAAACATGCACAAGGCTATATTAGCTTTGTAGTTGGTATGGTTGGTAGATACCAAAGTAATCCAGGATTGGATCATTGGAAAGCTGCAAATAAAGTCTTAAGATACTTGCAAGGGACAAAGGATCACATGTTTACTTAAAGGAGATCTAGTCATCTTGAGGTGATTGAATATATAGATTCAGATTTTGCTGGTTGTATAAATACAAGAAAGTCTACATTTGGTTATGTGTGTCTTTTAGCCGGAGGAGTGATTTCATGGAAAGGTGCAAAGCAGTCAGTCATTGTTGCATCCACCATGGAAGCTGAATTTGTGGCATGCGTTGAGGCCACAGTTCAGGTAATTGGTTGAGGAATTTTATTTCAAAATTTGGAGTAGTTGACAATATTGCCAAGCCGCTGAAAATTTATTGTGATAATATCGTAGCTATCTTCTTTTTTAAAAACGACAAGTATTCTAAAAGTGCTAAGCATATGGAATTGAAATACTTTGCCGTTAAAGAAGAAGTTCAGAAACATATAGTGTCAATAAAACATATTAGCACTAATCTAATGATTGTTGACCCTTTAACAAAAAGGTTACCGTCCAAAGTATTTACTGGCCATGTAGTGAATATGGGCATTATGTCTGCTAGTGAATGTTGAATGCTATTATTATTAATAATGTCTATTTGACACTTTGAGCTCATTATTGTGTAAGTTTCTGAAATTTGTGTTTTCTACTTTATGTGTATATGCATGCAAATTATGATGTGGAAAACATATTATGTTTTGTTAATGAAAGAATGACTTTTGTTTAAACCCATTATGAACTTCTCATTTTACAGTCATATTAAAGAGAGATAATATAGTAATATATGAAAGGGAATATGTTGATTAAATGACATGTAATTGTCATGACTCTTATTATTTTTTGTCTTTAATTATGATTAATGATGGAGAAAAAAAAACAAAAAACTTCAGTTTTACAAAAATATTTGAAGGTGGCTTTGGTCTTGTTCATAAAGGTGGCCTACAAGATGTAGCAATGAAGATTCTCAAAAAGATGATCAGCATGGTGATCGTGAATTCTTGGCAGAAATTGTGATGTGCCACTTGCACCATAGAAATTAGTTAAAAGTATAAGCACATCAATGGAGGTTGGGTTTAGCAGAAGTAATTGTCTCTTAAAATATGATGAATTAAAGTTTGAATTCCCGCATTTAATTAGTGTCCAATTGTGTTTCAAAAAGAATAATTGTCTCTAAAGAAGAAAGAAATATGTGGAAAAACAAAAAAGTATAAGCATAAAGAAACAGACTTGCTACCTGTGGTTACATTTCGTAACAAAGCCCCACATCGAGTGGTACTATAATAGCAAGTGAACTGTTTACACCATAAAATGAAAGGCCTGTTACACAACTATTTACGGAACCGTGTGATGAACACAAAGCGAATTATTCTTTCGCCTTTTACTAAAGAATACCGTGTGTTCGTCACTCAAAGCGGTATACGCCTATTTTTGGAAGAGCCTTCGATTATTGAGGGCTCTGCAATTTCAGTTCAAACTTATATATATTCTGCTTTTATCTGTACGTTTCAGTTCTGCTTAGAGTGAACCATGCCACGCTTCACGTATTTTTGAACGGTTATTGATTCTGTTTTTGTTGAACAGCTATGCAAAAGATTAAACAGATCAGTACCCTATGTTCGCTTGTATTATCCAAAGCCTCACCTAGAACTTTTGCTATTGAAATGTGTGTACTTGTAATGTCTTGTGTTCCTCATTCTTCAATTATGCAAACTCTCTTCATACAGGGATTTGAGGAGGGGGGCAAAAAAGAGTGAGTCAATTTCGATTCTGGAGCATTCATGAATTTCTGTATTGAAAAATTCAAGATTCAACACATTAAACAGGACAACTACGTTGTGGAATTATGATTTCTCTTTTTCGTGCAGAGCAAGGATATGCAATCTCAAAACCACTTGTTATTGCTGTTTCTTTTCAATTCACTCGTTAAATTAATTACTAGTGTTTTATTGAACTAAGTACATTACTAAGTCCCACATTGGTGAGAAGAGATAACAATCACTTGATGTTTTATCATAAAATACACTATTTTTTGGCCTCTATGTTAAGATAAGTATAGTATCTGTTTTTATGTTAAATATCTGATATGTAGCTTACAACTGTGGGTCTGGCCCTATAGCAGCATGGGTTGACACACTTTATTCTAGGTGTTGATATCTAACTTATCTAAAAATAAAAATAAAAAATTATATAAAATAATACAAATTGATTTTTTTTTGTTTGAATAATTTTTCAAAGCAAATTGGTTTGTGAGTTGTGTTTCAACTAAACCTCCAACACTTATATTAATCAATATAATTACTTTAGTATTATATATTTTATCTCTGACACTGATATTAACATTTATAATTATACACTTATATTAATCAATATAATTACTTTTAGTATTATATATTTTATCTCTAACACTTATATTAACTTTTATAATTATTTATTTTAGTGTAATGTATTTTATGCATATATCATTTAAGTTATATTAACACTTATAATTACTTTACTATTATATGTATATTAATTATTTGAGTTTTACCGTGTAATTGAAACTTATAAAATGTTACTTTTTTTAGAGTATTATTTTTAGGTGTAATTGGTTTAAAATCGATGAAAATTATATTAGTAAGTTTTATAGATTAATATAACCAAATTTTTTTAATATAATTTAATTTAAAAGATCAAAAGAAATTATATAAATTTTAATAAAATAATATTTTAGTAAAAAAATAAAAAATATAATTGAATTAAACCGTAAAAGTTTGATTTAATTCTGATTTTATTTTAAATGAAAATTAAATCAAATATGTTTTATAATTAACTTTATTTTAGACGATTTTTTTTTCATGAAAAATGGAATCTAACAAAGTGATAAAAATGACCAAAATTTGCCAAAAGCAAATTACTGGCCACTGCGAGCTTTTTATTCCTTGTTTTATTTGTCTCCCTTACATAAAAGACAAAGAAAGCCTATAGGGCTTTGTTCATTTGAGAGAACTTTTGTTGATTAATTCCTAGTCATCATCTTCATCACTGGACTTGCAAGGTTTGTAGCAGAAGTCGGTGGTGTCAAGGCAACGACACTGGCCTGGCATCGAGCGTGTGCACGCACAGCGATCACAAGCTGAGTGACATGAATTCAACCTAATATCTGCACAATGGCATTGAGGTGGCATTGAGGCTGTGCACATGCAGAGATCACAGCATGGTTTTGAAGACTCATCATCACTTGATGAGTTATCACTTTTGAAGAGGTTCAGTTCCATGCGTGCATTAGTAACCCCCACAAGGAAAAGAACCAAGAAACACACCTTTAGCACCACCATGTTGTTCTTCAAACCCATCTTTACTGTTTTTCCTGTCAAGTGTGAAGAGAAAAGAACCCGTGAAGTGAGTTATTTACATAAGAGGATTTGCAGATGGAACGTGATACTGAGAATTTTACTTTGTCGTGGAGTGATGTCATGCCTTTTTCTGGATTACATTTGAAAGGTGGCACACATGCAGGATATGGAGATTGAGGTTGCTTCCACGATTGCTAGGTGCTGTCTAGCTATCTGCATGAAAAACAGGTTCAAGTAGTGGAAAATTAATCCGACTATAATGAAAATTTGAAAATGGAATTATAATATTCTCTATAGATTTTGTGGTGAAAGTATGAAACTCATTAAAATTAATAATTTTTAATAAATTTTACACAATTATAAAAAAATATTAGGAAAGAAAATGTTATGTTGTTAACATTCATCTCTTTTATTATAATCTAGTTTTCAAGTGTGATTCCTTTCTAATATTTCAATTAGAAGCAAAAGAAGTTGACATGAATTTTTTTTCATGATTCATAATATTCATATATTATTTTTTATTATTTTGATTTATTTGGATTTCACAATTTGTAAAACGAAACTTAAAGAAATTTTTAAGTTGTACTTAGATTAAGGGATGCCTTTATGATATGTTAGGAGTGAATCCTTATGTTAGAGGATGGGATGATTGGTTATCTAGTGACACAGAAGGATCAGGGATGCTCTAAATAGTTTGGAACCCTTACATGACTAGTGTTAATCACATTGGTAAGTGTATCAAATTGTCACAAATAATAAAATAAAATAGAAGTTTGAGTGTCGAGTCAACAGAGATTTTGTTTGTATTTAAATTGATGCAAACTCAATTTTCAAGCAAGAGATAAGGAATTGAAAGTGGAAAATTAAAGGAAAAAGTAGAAGATAAAAATACAAGAAAAATAAACAATGATTTGAATGCGAAAGATGAATTAAGAATTTAAATGTATTGGGGCCTAGCATGCCTAACTACCCTTGATGCAATGTTAATGTATTTCTCTATTTAATATTATTCTAATTTTTATCCACATCTACTATGATACTTAACCCTGATTCCTCACATTTAAGAGTCTAATTTATCCATTCTCTCTCTCAACTCCTTTTGTAGAGAGATAAAACAGTAAATTGCATGAAGTTTAGCGATGTATGCATAGGCTAAACAATATCACTCTATCTCTAGCAATGATTTGTTTGTTTAGATGTCCTTTCTCAAATCTTTAGAAATTAAACACTTCCTAATGCCTAATTCCTAAACAGATGCTTGGATGATCAGACTATTCAATAACAATAAATCACAGGAAAGAAACAATAAAAATTGACATTGCATTAAATAGATACTAAGAAAAAATTACATTACAAGGATATTTAATGGGGGTTCAGCCTCTCATTACCATGAGATGCTTTACACTTTAGGGGCTGATGTGGATAGAATAAGAAGAGGGATGGATAATGAAAGAGAAAGAGAGAATGACTAAAGATGGAGGGTTTCCCCTATTTGAGATGCTCACGCTTTGAAGGTATTAATTAAAGAGCTCTGAGTCTCCGTGTATCTTTTTCATTTGCTTCCTACTCATTTTATGGGCCTAAGGTATCTTAAAATTCACGTAACATCTTGCTAAGCGGGCCTTCTGGGCTTAGCGAGTATGACAGTGATCGCGCGGTAAGTGCGGGATTCGCGGTAAGCGCGCCTTTGGGGTTCTTCCTATGCCTTCTTTGTGTTAAGCTTGTGTTGGCCCCTAAGGGAGACGTCGCGTTGGGCTTGTCTTGTGCACTAAACGATCTGTCTCAATCTACAATTTTTCTTCAAGGCTCTTCCTTCACGTTTTTACATCAATTTTCCCTCCAAATCACTTATAATTTTCTTCTTGAATCCTGCTGGTAAAAAATTAAAATGATATTAAAATCCTCGTTATTTTATTAAAAAAAACAACAACAAAGTGAAAAAATTCTAATCATTCTTAATAAAAATTGACTATCAATTAAATCCAAATTTCACAATTATCAACTAGATGTAATAAGACTATGCAAAATAAATAATATACATGGATAGTTGTTTTAATCATCCTTTAGCACAACAGACTCCATTTTAAGAATATTGTCATCCTTCGAATAATTCCTTATAATTTACAATTTTTTATTTTTGGTTCATATAATTTTTTATTTTAGTTCCAATAATTTTGTGGTTTTTCATTTATAGTCTATGTTGTCAGTTATCATTTCTAAAAAAGTGTTAATGTTGATATGATAAGGACTAAAAATGAAAAAAAAAAAGAATTTAGAGGGGTTAAAAATGAAATATATATATATATATATATATAAAACTAAAAATAAATAAAAAAAATTTACAAGAATAAAAAATGAAAACAAATAACTCACATGGATGAAAAAAGAATACATAGACTAAAAGCAAAAATGACATATTTCATTTATAGACACAAATAATTAGGCCTCAAACATCATGTGTAAATTTAATTTATATTTAATATAAAATAAAAAATAATAAAGAATTAATTAAAATATTTACGCATGACAAAGTAAAGTATCCTTAAAGTTGTGCATCTTTTAATTAATTATTTCTTTTTTATTTTATATTAATTTTAAATTAAAATTATGCATAATATTTAAGGCTTGAATATTTATCTGTCTACAAATATATCATTTTTTCCTTTTATTCCATGTATTTTTATTTTTTGTCCTGTAAGATTTTTCATTTGTAGTTCCTAATTTTTTTTAGTCTGTGAGTTTTTTTTTCATTTTTAATCTTAATGACATGAGCATGACATCAATATTAATGTTTTCTGTAACAATACGTGACAGACAACAGGAATTAATTAAAAATAAAAAAATACAAACTTACAAAAATTAAAATAAAAAAAAAACTTACAAAAAGACCAAAAGTTAAAAGAAGTCAACTTCCATGCACCAATTTCATATTTAAGTCATCCTTATTTGTTTAAATATTTCTGGAATTAAATCATGAGGAATTAAATGCAAGTAAAAATTAAATTCGCCAAATTAAAACATTTACGTTAGTGTTCCCCGAACACAACTTGCATTCGAGCATCATAATAAGAGTTGCTTAATCGATTATTTATCAGAAATAATATTATTTTGTCATAGGGTTGAGATTGGATCTAGCGGAAAGGATTAATTTTTCATAATATGAGTTTAAATCTGACTGTGAGATTTGAGTTAATTTGATTGTCAGTTTTGATTAAGAATGATTGGAATTTCATTACTTTATTGATATTTAATGAAATAATAAAAAAAATTAATATCAAAAGCTCATAAAATGAGTAAGAAACAAAGGAGAAAGATACATGAAGACTCGGTGCTTTTTAATGAATATATCCAAAACCTGAGCATCTTAAATAGGAAAAACTCTCTATCTTTAATCATTCTCTCTTTCTCTTCCATTATCCATTCCTCTTCTTATATATTCTATCCACATCAGTCCCTAAAGTGTAAAGTCTCTCATGACAATGAGAGACTAAATCCCCATTAAATGTCCTTGTAATGTAATCTTTCCTTAGTACCTATTTAATGCATTGTCAATTTTTATTGTTTCTTTCTTGTGCTTTATTGTTATTGTATGTTTGATCATCCATGCATCTGTTTAAGGATTAGGCATTGGGAAGTGTTTAATTTCTAAAGAACTGGGAAATGACATCTAAACAAACAAATCATTACTAGAGATAGAGTGATATTGTTTAGCTCATGCATATATCTCTAAACTTCATGTCTGTAAAAGGAGTTGGGAGAGAGAACAGATAAATTAGACTTTTTAACGTGAGGGATCAGGGTTGAGTATCATAATAAATATGAGTGGAAATTATAATAATATTAAATAGAGAAACACATTAACATTGCATCAACGGTAGTCAGGTATGATAGGCCCCAATACATTTGAATTGTGAATTCATCTTTCGCATTCAAATCATTGTTTATTTTTCTTGTCTTTTTATCTTCTTTTTTCCTTTAATTTTTCACTTTCAATTCCTTATCTCTTGTTTGAAAATTGAGTTTGTACCAGTCTAAGTACAAACAAAGTCTCTGTAAACTCGACACTCGGGCTTTAGTTTTACTTTATTATTTATGATAATTTGAAACACTTGTCAATGTGATTAACACTAGTCATGTAAGGGTTCCAAACTATTTAGTACATCCTGATCCTTCTATCACTGGATAACCAATCATCCCATCCTCTAACATAAGGATTCGGATTCACTGCTAACATATCATAAAGGCATTCCTTAATCTAAGTACAACTTAAAAAAATTTTAAGTTTCCTTATACAAATTGTGAAATCCAATAAATCAAAATAATAAAAAATAATATATGTATATTATGAATAATGAAAAAATTTCATGTCAACTTCTTTTGCTTCTAATTGAAACATTAGAAAGGAATCACACTCACACTTGAAAACTAAATTATAATTAAAGAGATGAATGTTAACGACATAACATTTTCTTTCCTAATATTTTTTTATAATTGTGTAAAATTTATTAAAAATTATTAATTTTAATGAGTTTCACACTTTCACCACAAAATCTATAGAGAATATTATAATTCCATTTTCAAATTTTCATTATAGTCGGATTAATTTTCCACTACTTGAACCTGTTTTTCATGCAGATAGCTAGACAGCACCTAGCAATCGTGGAAGCAACCTCAATCTCCATATCCTGCATGTGTGCCACCTTTCAAATGTAATCCAGAAAAAGGCATGACATCACTCCACGACAAAGTAAAATTCTCAGTATCACGTTCCATCTGCAAATCCTCTTATATAAATAACTCACTTCACGGGTTCTTTTCTCTTCACACTTGACAGGAAAAACAGTAAAGATGGGTTTGAAGAACAACATGGTGGTGCTAAAGGTGTGTTTCTTGGTTCTTTTCCTTGTGGGGGTTACTAATGCACGCATGGAACTGAACCTCTTCAAAAGTGATCACTCATCAAGTGATGATGAGTCTTCAAAACCATGCTGTGATCTCTGCATGTGCACAGCCTCAATGCCACCTCAATGCCATTGTGCAGATATTAGGTTGAATTCATGTCACTCAGCTTGTGATCGCTGTGCGTGCACACGCTCGATGCCAGGCCAGTGTCGTTGCCTTGACACCACCGACTTCTGCTACAAACCTTGCAAGTCCAGTGATGAAGATGATGACTAGGAATTAATCAACAAAAGCTCTCTCAAATGAACAAAGCCCTTTAGGCTTTCTTTGTCTTTTATGTAAGGGAGACAAATAAAACATGGAATAAAAAGCTCGCAGTGGCCAGTAATTTGCTTTTGGCAAATTTTGGTCATTTTTATCACTTTGTTAGATTCCATTTTTCATGAAAAAAATCGCCTAAAACAAACTTAATTATAAAACATATGTGATTTAATTTTAATTTAAAATAAAATCATAATCAAATCAAACTAATATTTTATGGTTGGATTCGATTGTTTTTATATTTTTTTATTAAAATATTATTTCATTAAAATTTATATAATTTCTTTCATCTTTTAAATTAGATTAAATCAAAAAAAATTTGGTTATATTAATCTATAAAACTTATTAATGTTTGATTTTGTATAATAAAAATTTATCAAATTTTCATCCATTTTAAACCAATCACACCTAAAAATAATACTCTAAAAAATGTAATATATGTTTTATAAGTTTCAATTACACGGTAAAACTCAAACAATATACATATAATAATAAAATAATTATAAGTGTTAATATAACTTAAATGATATACAATAAAATACATAACACTAAAATAATTATAAATGTTAATATAAGTATTGGAGATAAAATACATAACACTAAATAATTATATCAGCTAATATAAGTGAAAGTAATTACATCGGTTAATATAAGTGTTGGAGGTTTAGTTCCAGAAACACAACTCACGAACCATATTTGCTTTGAAAAATCATTCAAACAAAAAAAAATCAATTTGTATCATTTTATATAATTTTTTATTTTTATTTTTAGATCAAGTTAGATATCAACACCTAGAATAAAGTGTGTGAACCCATGTGAACCCACAGTGGTAAGCTACATATCAGATCTTAACAGAAAGGCAAAAAATAGTGTATTTTATGATAAAACATCAAGTGATTGTTATCTCTTCTCACCAATGTGGGACTTAGTAATGTACTTAGTTCAATAAAACACTAGTAATTAATTTAACGAGTGAATTGAAGAGAAACAGCAATAACAAGTGGTTTTGAGATTGCATGTCCTTGCTCTGCACGAAAAAGAGAAATCATAATTCCACAACGTAGTTGTCCTGTTTAATGTGTTGAATCTTGAATTTTTCAATACAGAAATTCATGAATGCTCCTGAATCAAAATTGACTCTCTTTTTTGCCCCCCTCCTCAAATCCCTGTATGAAGAGAGTTTGCATAATTGAAGAATGAGGAACACAAGACATTACAAGTACACATTTCAATAGCAAAAGTTCTAGGTGAGGCTTTGGATAATACAACCGAACATATATTCGAAGGCTCAATAATCGAAGCAGAATATACACTCTAAGCAGAACTGAAACGTACAGATAAAAGCAGAATATATAGAAGTTTGAACTGAAATTGCAGAGCCCTCAATAATCGAAGGCTCTTCCAAAAATAGGCGTACACCGCTTTGGGTGACGAACACACGGTATTCTTTAGTAAAAGGCGAAAGAATAATTCGCTTTGTGTTCATCACACGGTTCCGTAAATATTTGTGTTACAGGCCTTTCATTTTATGGTGGAAACAGTTCACTTGCTATTATAGTACCACTCGATGTGGGGCTTTGTTCAGAAATGTAACCACAGGTTGCAAGTCTGTTTCTTTGTGCTTATACTTTTTTGTTTTTGTTTTTCCACACATTTCTTTCTTCTTTAGAGACAATTATTCTTTTTGAAACACAATTGGACACTAATTAAATGCGGGAATTCAAACTTTAATTCATCACATTATAATAGACAATTCCTTTTTTGCTAAACCCAACCTCCATTGATGTGCTTATACTTTTAACTAATTTCTATGGTGCAAGTGGCAAGCATCACAATTTCTGCCAAGGATTCACAGTCACCATGCGACAAATTTCCCAGTTTGGGACTTATTTACAAACTATTTTCCCATTTGGGGTCTTTTCAAAGTTTTTTCCGAGGGGACTGTTTTTTATGTATCCTGCATGAAATATCCATGCAAAACACCAGCATGATTGACGCGTCTTTCATTGCGGCGACACGTGGCAGTGGCGCCACTGCCACTGGCGACACAGGTGGAATCGCCACCTACAGTGGCGCTTTGGCCATGCATGGGAAACACTGGTCCAAGTTGCGCTTTGAAGGAATAAAGCTAGGGTTGACAGCTTTGCAGGTTTTTAAGTAGATGGCAGCTTTTTAAGTAAAATGGCAGTAGCTTTTCAGCTTTCCCAGCTGAATCAGCGATAGCTTCAGCTTTATAGAAAACACAATCACGGTTATGGAAGGCGCTATCAGAGTTTGCGATTTAGGATAAGTAGAAAACGTTAGGGTGTTTAAATACTCTTACTCATCCAACATTTTTTGCATCTTCAGCCTTCCTTTCCTTTCTCTTTGCAACCTGTTTTCCTGGCTTTCCTTTCTCTCTGAAACTTGTTTCTTCCTGACTACAGGCGTTTAAATTTGTAAGGTTTGAGGTTCGAATAGTTAAAATTTTGTGGTATGAATTATTTTTTTAAAGTAATTTTGTTAGGCTGAAGTATTTTTTTATAAATTAAATTAACTTTTATATTCGATAGGCTTGTAACACCACTGAAGGAGGAGAAACAAAGCAAGACCAATGAAGAAGGAGAAGCAAGGGAAACTCGAAAGCAAGGAATGAATGACATGACCATCAGCTTTTAAACGAAGAATGACATAAATCGTCAATGCGATTTGCGATTTCAAATCAACGCAAATCATCAATGGCATTTGCGATTTCTAGCTGCAAACCTGCACACTGCTTGGCTACGCTGCTGCATTGCTCCTAGGCTGCTGCACTACTCCGACGAGACGTGACCATAGCAAGCTCAAATCGCCAATGAGCCTGGAGCTTTCAGTGTGGCAGGCGGAAATCGCCAATGAGCCTGGCGCGTCCCCCAGCCCTTGCCACGTGTCCACTTCTGCCCTAAATCGCCACTCCCACTTGCGACTTGCATGTTGGGTACGTGCAAAAGCAGCACCTCCTGGAAAAATGTTTGAAAAGGACACCATTTCGAAAAATACTTTGTAAAAAGAGACTAATGTGAGAAATTTGCCTCACCATGCTGGTCATCTTTTTTAGGATCTTCATTGCTGCAAGTGAGATGCTGAAGGAAAAAGTGTAGTCAAACTTATTCTTATTGACATTTTTAATAAACTTGTTCAAATTTTTTGAGGGTAAACTTGTTCAGATATTGCATGATCTACTGCAAATATGTACATTTAAATTTAATTATCATTTGCATTTAATCGAACTCAATGTCTCCATAAAAACTAGTTTTCCAACCATTATTGTTTGAATTCAATATGTAACAACTACTAAAAGTAACTAGTTTTAGTACCAACTAAAAAATATAAACAGGTTAAAGTAGAGCTATAAAAAGACATTCTGAATCTAATAAATATTGGAAGCTAAACTATATATATCTAAAATAACAACAGTATAAGGAATTTGTAAGCCTTCCTTATTTCAACTCTAATTCAGATTCTCAATTTAATAATGTTTATCTTTAATTAGGATTCTAAACTAGAAACACATGACGAAAACAAAACAAATGATAATAATAACAAATTAACAATAATATAATAAAATCAATTCCAACAAATTTACTCTAATAATAATCCTGACTACCGTTTCAGTGAGGGTAATGAATTGCAGGGATTAATTTGTGATATGACGATGAATCATGTAGCACGAAGATAAATTAAACTAGCCTCACATATATCTCAACGAAGAAAAATGTAGCTTAATTAGATCAACGGAAACAGAAGAATCGAAAAACTATGTTACGCTTAATAATAGGGCAATGCATATCAAGGATTTTAAAGAAGATAATTAACATAAGAAAAGATCAATGGAAAGGAAAGAGGAGAAAATTACCACGTGAAGGTGAAGCCTAATGATCGTGTTTTTGATCCTTTATTGATGTCATTGTTTCGTCTTCATCAACTCGTTGAGGCCGTTCTTGAAGAATATGTGAAATAAAAAAGAAGTGGTGAGTTATGTTAATTTCGTCCCTCCCCTTTTTTTGTTCTTTTCTTATGGCCCCCTTCACCATTTTCATCAATATACATTGCTAAAATACATGAAAATTAGCTTTATATGTAAGCAAAATTATTAGGTGGAGTTAATATAGATAGTTTTCTTTTTTAAAAATGTATATACACTTCGCCCCAAGACTAATATGTAGCCTATATACAAATTCAAATAATACAGCTAGCATAATACATCCAATTATCAGCAAAGTCAGTTATAGTATTAAATTGAAAAAACATTTAAAAGTTGAGATAAGGGGCTCGCATTCTTTAAGAGGGTGGGGTGGAAAAAGGTTTTAAGAAGTCTTTTTAGTGTAAGAGAAAGGGGAGAGGCCATTAAAAACTTCTCAGTCTTTCCACCACATCATGAATTAATATATATACTTGAACCTTTTCATTTTTTTCAGTTTCTCTTAATCCAAGATTTGAATTTCTGAAAAATATACACGTAGTGATGTAAAGGTTGATTAAGTGCATGTGTGAATCAAAGTGTAAACGTTCAGAAGCCAACACAGGTACATAGAGACCTGCCAAGAAGGACAGATTTGATCAACCGTTTGTGTGTGTGTGTGTTAATTAGAAGTTAGAACATAAAGAAACATTCAATCAAAATATGTATTGGCCTAAGCTTAATTTGATCAACCGTATGCTTGCAGGGTGAGCAAACCAAGTTACATGTTTTCAGCCATTGTAATTTTGACCTACCTTTCCCATATATTTTATATTTTTTTTACCTTTATTTTGTCTAAATTAATATTGCCACTTGATAGTTCCTATATGTTAAACTGCGACTTTAGGAGACTTAGCCATAATTAAAAAACAATAATATATAGTGAAATAAGTTGGTAGAAATCTAGTAATTAAAAGCATAGGTCGTAGTTTATAACTCTTAATTGAATTTAGCCTTTTTAAGCCCATTTTGCCATACTATAACCAATTACTCGAAATCTTATTTATCAATTCCATATGTCAATTATCAAATTACATCGTGAAAGAGAAAGTGGAATCTGACAAATTCAAGCTGTACCAAACCTGCTGTCATCTCAATTCAAACCTGTTGGATGAAATATATATTAGGATTAGGCTATTGATCATAAATTTAATATGGGATTTTAACAGCCTACATCGATCATGACTTGATCTAGGCTAGGTTATATGGTACAAATCAAGTTTTCTCGGATTTTTTCCTCATTTAATCATAACCTTGAGTTAGAGTATTTTTGTAGGACCAACAATAACTTGTGGTCACTTACATTGGACTCGTGACCAACTCAATTAGAACCCACTTGATAAAATATATGATTCAGACTTTAAGTTTTGAGCACAAATTAGATCTTATCTTTTTTGTTTTTTTTATCACAAATACGATCATAGCATGATATATATATAGACTTGGCCCACAAAAACTTAAATATTTTTTTATGGTATCATTCCAAATTCCTTCATTACAACCTTGTGAAGAATCTCACATCTTTTTAGTGATTAAAAAAAAATTATAATATTGCTTACAATTTAAAACTGAAACAAAATAAAACTACAAAATTAAAAATTGAAAAATGATTTTGATTTTGATTTTTTAAAATAAAAATTTAAAACTAAAAAGGTTAATTATTCTGTGGTCCCTATACTTGTACCAAATTTTTAATTAGATTGTTGAATTTTTTTTAATTGAATCTCTAAACTTTTGATTTTAATTGGATCTCCCGTTTAATTGATGTTATGAAAATTAACCACAAACATATAATTAATGACGTAGACAATTGACTCATACTTCTAAATTAAAATATGTTAAAAATATATTTGAGTCAGTACTAGGCTAACACCTGAACCTCTTATCCAGTTTTCCCTGTATAAAATGCTAATAGACACGCCTAGCCCAACGTGGGAGCAAAGCCAGCCATGATATCCTGCATGTGTGCCACCTTTGAAATGCAATGCAGAAAAGAACCAAGATATCACTATTCACTACTGCTCCATGACTCAGAAAAGAACCAAGTCATCACGTTTCCATCTGCATGCAAATGATCCTCTTAATATAAATAACCCACTTCAGTGGCTCTTTTAAGTAATCTCTTCACAGAAGAAAAAAGAGAAGAAGATGGGTTTGAAGAACAACATGGTGGTGCTAAAGGTGTGTTTGGTGCTACTTTTCCTTGTGGGGGGTACTACTAGTGCCAACTTGAGGCTGAGTAAGCTTGGCCTGCTCATGAAAAGTGATCATCATCAACACTCAAATGATGATGAGTCTTCAAAACCATGCTGTGATCAATGCGCATGCACAAAGTCAAACCCTCCTCAATGCCGCTGTTCAGATATGAGGCTGAATTCGTGCCATTCAGCTTGCAAATCTTGTATTTGCGCATTATCGTATCCTGCACAGTGTTTTTGTGTTGACATAACCGATTTCTGCTATGAACCTTGCAAACCCAGTGAGGATGACAAGGAAAACTACTAATGAACAAGTGTTATGCATGTAAGCTCTCTCTCCAACGGACAAAGCCCCCTTTATGCTTTGTTTGTTATGTAAGGAATGACTAAATAAACTTGGAATAAAACTTCCTCTCTTTTCGTGGCCCATAATTTGCTTTCTGCAAATCTGGGTCTTCTTCATTCCAATGTTAATTAATTTGGCCAATTTTAATTTATAGTTTTTCGTTTGCATTTGGTTCTATGATTTCAGGATTTATAAATAAAAAAATGTATAAGTTAACCAAATAGTACCTAAAAACATTTTCGTGGAACACTTATATGAGTTGTTTAATTAATTTAAATAATGTTGTTTAACTTTTTTTGATTGGAACAAGAGTTCCCTAACTATACAAACACCTTTTGTATAGGTAGTGCCCAATCTGAACTACCAAGTACAAATTAACTTCCTTCCATTTTCTTACTCTCAAATGCACAAGATACTCCTCTGTTGGAAAATAAATTTGTATGTTCACGATCCAAGTCATCATATAATCAATTCTAATTTTAATAATAAAGTATTATTTTATTTTCATTATCATATTTCAGTATTTGATTAAATGATCCATTTGATAATATCCTTGATTAAAATTAAAGACTTATTATTATAATAGAGATTATGATAATGAGAAATAAGTTTGTTCTAATTTTAATCTAAATCGTTTTTTATCATAGGATTATTGTAAATAAGATATCAATAATCGGGATAGATTAATATATATGTGATAGTATTTATTAGATAAATATTAATAGATCTCATTTATTAATTTGCATATATAGATGAGTTACATATTGATGTGATCATTGAATTAACTCAATTGAAATTTTCTAATGATTAAAATTTACCATAAACTGTCAATAGAAAATTCTCAAGAAGAGGTATAATAGTTTTCTTTGACCTGAGATTGTCATAGTAATTAACATGTTATTTGTTGTATTTTGATTCTGGACACCTAATGCTTTAGAGCACTTGTTGAATAAATATTGGATATGATTAAATACCTGTAGAATTAGTGATTAATCAAGAAGGAATCCATCAACTCTTGGTAATGAGTTTGAGTTCTATGAATAAAATTATATCCTAGCCAGGAAAATTAAATGAAAGAAGAAATGAGTTTCTTAAGTCATTATGAGTTAACTCAAAAAAGGGTTTGACAATAATACCATACTCTAGAGTTAACCCAGAGCTGTAAAGATGAAAAAAATTATTACACTACTCTTCTAATGGTTCTTGAAAGTAAAATGTTACTTCATGCTATCCAGACGCGTTAAGGAGTGTTGCTAGACGCCTATCTTGATTAGTATATTAAGTTGATTAATATATTACCGGCTTAGTATTGAATCTACAGGGTCACACACAAACGAGTGTTCTAATCTCTGTTAAAGAAATTATTTTAATATTTGATGATTAATTAAATAAGAGAATTTAATATGATCAAATGATTAATTGATTTCAAAAAGGTGGAATATTATTATATTTTTGCTAGCACTGAAAATATAAATAATATGAAAGATTTGGTAAAAGAAGATAAACAAACATGTATGATTTTGTATTTGGAATTTGGGTTGAAAATGTGGCTAGATACAAGTTTGACTTGGTCAATTATTATTTCAATTTTAATTGTTAAATGATTAGCAATAAAAGGTAACAAAAAATAATATAGCTTAAAAAAGGATACTATCAATATAGATACAAGTTTGACTTGGCCAATTATTATTTCAATTTTAATTGTTAAATGATTAACAATAAAAGGTAACAAGAAATAATATAGTTTAAAAAATAATACTATCAATAATGATTTTGATTTGATCAGAAATTTGCTAGCCATAACGTGCTATAAATAGAGCCTTGGGCTACACGTTGAAATGATCTCAAAATCACTTCTCTATTCTTATTTTTCCACTTGTCAAAGTTGTTGACGAATAGAGGTCAGTCTCGGTGGTGTGGATACACGTAGAGTCTTCACACTATTGAAGAATTTTTATGCTTCAAGAGCTCATCAACAAGTATATTTTTTAAGATATAATATATTTATAATATAATTTAAATACAAAATAGATTCTTTTAGTCCGCAATGTGTGTTTTTGAACATCCTTTTTCCAACCGTTGGTATCAGAGCCATGGGTCTTTTGTATTTAAATTATATTTAATAAAATTTGAAAAAGTTTCAATTTTTATTTACTTACACGTAATATTGCCGGTTATTATTGCATGATTACATTGTCAAATCAAATTAATTTTTTTGTGCAATTTCTAATCTTGTTACATGGATGTTGTTTTGAATCGGTGGATCGTTTGCAATTGGTTGTTAATACGGTACTTGATTTGCTAGAGGTGTTCCATATCATATACGTTGGTATTTTTATATAAAGGAGAATAAAGATTTTTATTTTATTTGGATTCCTTTTAAAAGATTAAACCTTTCCTTCAATTTTGAGCAATTTGTTATTAGTTCTTTTATTTTCAAATTGTTGGACATTAATTTAATGGAAAGACGTTGCATTAAGATATGTGATATCAAAGAGATATGCGCCTCAAGCACTGTATCTCGTTCAATTATTTGAGAGAAAAAAAATTTTATATGCTATATGCGTAATTATATAATTGTTATATATCTAAATAATAAATATGTTTGTTATCTGACATACCTTACATATTAAATTGTTTAATCATGAGGAACGACCTGAAGAACAGGAGATTTATAATTAATAATTATTTTTTTGTGCTATTTTTTTCTCGCATAAGATGCATGTTTTTGAAATTAATTATATACTGAGCGACTAGACAACCTAGAGAAGTATTAAAATTAATTTATTGATATCAATAGGATTGGCCTGACAACTAGAAACTTATGTGATAACAATATGTCTTCTCTATCGCTTCGTGGTATTCTTGAACCTGGAAAACTAGTCAGAGCCAATTATGATGATTGGTACCGCAACTTGAGAATTGTTCTCATGCATGAGAAGCTTATAGACACTATTGATAAGCCTCCCATGGAAGCACCTGATCTGAGTGATGCTGAAGCAACCAAGGTTTTTCAAAAGTACCTAGATGAGTGCCTTACTGCTAAGTGCATTATTTTGGCATCAATGAGTTCAGAACTCCAGAGGCAACATCAAGACATGGACCCATATGAGATCGTTGAACATCTTAAGAAGATGTACGGTGGTCAAAGCAGGATGACTAGATTTCAATTATCTAAGGCCCTGTTTAGATCCTCACTTGCTGCAAATGAAAATGTTGGACCCCATGTTCTTAAGATGATTGATCTCATAGAACAACTTGAGAAGTTGGGGTGCACTCTTGGGAAAGAGCTTTCTCAAGATTTGATTATGCAATCACTTTCTGATTCATTTTCACAATTTATTGTGAATTTCAACATGAATAAGATTAGTTGTGACTTGCATGAGATGCTTAATCTACTAATTGATTATGAGAATCAAATTGCTTCTAAAAAGAAGAAAGGAACTGTCATGGTAGTTGGCAACAACTCCAAGAAGAAAGGCAAAGTACCAAAAAGGAAGAATCTTGGACCTAAGGGTGGTATGACCAAACCCATGAACAAAAGGAACAAGATTGACCAAACCGATGCTGAATGTTTCTTCTATAAGGAGAAAGGTCATTGGAAGAGAAATTGCAAGAAGTATCTTGATTCTTTGAAAAACAAGAAACAAGGTAATGTAGATGCAATTGGCTTTGATGTTTTGATGATGATCATGATGATGTGTTGCAATTGATGCAAATGGGCTTTTCAAGATTAAAATTCAAGACAATACTTCAAGATTACAAGTCACAACATCAAGATGATCACGAGAATATTAGGAAGGGAATTCCTAATTGAATTAGCAAAGGTTTGGCCAAGTGATTTAAAATAAAAAGTGTTTTTCAAAGGTTTTACTCTCTGGTAATCGATTACCAGAGGATGTAATCGATTACCAGTGGCCAAATACATTTTATAACAGCTATAAAAATTTGAATTCGAAATTTTAGACTGTGTAATCGATTACACAATTTTGGTAATCGATTACCAGCAGTTAGTAAACGTTTTAATTCAAATTTTAAAAGCTGTAATCGATTACACAATTACTGTAATCGATTACCAGACAGGAATTTCAGAAAAATAATTTCAAGAGTCACAACTTTTCAAAGGCTTTACTCATGACCACCAATGGTCTATATATATGTGACTTAAACACGAAATTGCTCAGAGATTTTCAGTACAACAAAGTGTTTATCCTCTCAAAGAGCAAATTCATTTTATCCTCTTAAGAATTCCTTGGCCAATTCAATTGCAATTCATTAAGGAATTAATTGAGTGCTCAATCTGTAAAATCCATCTCTTTCTAGAGAGATTTGTTCCTCTTCTTCTTCTCATTCTCTAAGGGATTAAGAGACTGTGAGTCTCTTGTTGTAAAGGATCTCTAAACACAAAGGAAGGATTGTCCTTGTGTGTTTAGAACTTGTAAAAGGAATTTACAAGATAGTGGAACTCTCAAGCGGGTTGCTTGGGAACTGGACGTAGGCACAAGGGTGTGGCCGAACCAGTATAAAACTGAGTTTGCATTTTCTCTTCCCTTAATCTCCTTTATTTATTATTGCTTTATATTCATATTCAAGTTGCTTCGTTTGAATTAATATTTAAGAAGATTGTCATTAAGGGAATTCATAACTTGAGTAAAAAGTGAAATAGATTTTTAATTAGGGGAAACAGTTTGGAATATCTTAATTCAACCCCCCCCTTCTTAAGATATCTGAGGCCACTTGTCTAACAAGTGGTATCAGAGCTTCATTCTTGTACAAAGTTTAGAAGCTTCAAGAAAAAGATGGCCTCAGCAAATTCCTTATTTCCAGAAGGGAATTCTATCAATAGACCTCCAATCTTTAATGGAGAGGGTTACCACTACTGGAAAACCCGACTGCAAATTTTTATCGAGGCAATAGATCTAAATATCTGGGAAGCCATTGAAATAGGGCCTTATATACCCACCACAGTTGAAAGAGTTTCAATAGATGGTAGTTCATCAAGTGAAAGCATAACCATAGAAAAACCTAGAGATAGATGGTCTGAAGAGGATAGAAAACGAGTACAATACAACCTAAAAGCCAAAAACATAATAACATCTGCCCTAGGAATGGATGAATATTTTAGAGTTTCAAATTGCAAGAGTGCTAAGGAAATGTGGGACACTCTTCGATTAACACATGAAGGAACTACAGATGTTAAAAGATCTAGGATAAATGCACTAACTCATGAGTATGAATTATTTAGAATGAATACAAATGAAAATATTCAGAGTATGCAAAAGAGATTTACACATATAGTAAATCATCTAGCAGCCTTAGGCAAAGAATTTCAAAATGAAGATCTTATAAACAAGGTGCTAAGATGTTTAAGTAGAGAATGGCAACCCAAAGTAACGGCTATTTCTGAATCAAGAGATTTGTCTAACATGTCTCTTGCCACTTTATTTGGTAAGTTGCAGGAACACGAGATGGAACTATTGAGATTGCACCAAAATGAAGAAAATGACAAGAAAAAGAAAGGAATTGCTCTTAAAGCATCATCCTCAATTCAAGAAGAAAGTGATCAGGATAATGATGCAGATGATGATGATGATCTAAGTTTCTTTGTAAAAAGATTCAACAAATTTCTTAAAGTAAGAGGAAATCAGAGGCGACCAAATTTTAAATCAAAGAGAAGGACAGAAAATTCATCCTCTACTCTAAAATGCTTTGAATGCAATCAACCTGGACATCTGAGGGTTGATTGTCCCATTTTCAAGAAAAAGATGGAAAAATCTGAAAAGAAAAATCATAGTGAGAAGAAACTAAAGAAAGCATACATCACATGGGATGAAAATGATTTGGAATCCTCTGATGATTCTGAAAATGAAGAGATAAATCTTTGCCTTATGGCAAAAAGTTACGAAAGTGATGAAGAGGTAACATCTTCAAACAACTTATCTATTTCTTTTGATGAATTGCAAGATGCATTTGCTGATTTGCATAAAGAATCAATTAAACTTGCAAAATTAGTTTCATCATCAAAGAAAACAATTTCAAATTTAGAAAATGAAATTTCAAAATTAAACAAAGAATTAGATCTTCTTAGAAATGAAGTTTCAATCTCTAAAACAAATGAAAAAGTTAATATCTCCACTATTAATGACAAGAAAATAACAGATTCTTGTAGTTGTTGTGATAAATATGTAAAAGAAATTAAAGAGTTAAAAAATTCACTTGCAAAATTTTCATATAGTAGAAATAATTTAGATGTTATATTAAGTAAACAAAGATATGTGTCAAATAAAAATAGACTAGGGTATAAATCTGAAAAACTACAAAAGGTTCATAAAAACTTTTCCACTTCCACACAAAAATGTAATTCTAATTCTATCACTTGTTTTTACTGTGGAAGAAGAGGACATGGCATATCAACTTGCTACTTCAAGAAAAATTACAGTAATATTAAAATGATATGGGTCCCAAAAGGATCCTCAGTTTATACTAACATGCAAGGACCCAATAAAATTTGGGTACCTAAGTCAAAAACTTGATTATGCAGGTATCTTTGAGAAAGAAGTGGTACATAGATAGCGGATGCTCAAAACATATGACTGGAGATGCATCAAATTTTACACACATATCTCCAAAGAAAAGCGGGCATGTAACATATGGTGACAACAACAAAGGTAGAATTCTTGGAGTGGGTAAAATAGGAAACTTGCTAAAGTCATACAAAACAAGAAAAATCTCAAGATTGCATCCATTAGAAGTGATCATGGGGGTGAATTTGAAAATAAAGATTTTGAATTATTTTGTGATGAACATGGTATTGAACATAATTTCTCTGCACCAAGAACTCCTCAACAAAATGGAGTTGTTGAGAGGAAAAATAGGTCATTGAAAGAAATTGCAAGAACTTTATTAAATGATACTTCTCTTCCAAAGTATTTTTGGGCTGAAGCTGTCAATACTGCATGTTACATCATGAATAGAGCCTTGATAAGACCTATTTTAAAGAAAACCCCATATGAGTTATTTAACGGTAGAAAACCTAATATTTCTCATCTACATGTTTTTGGTTGCAAGTGCTTTGTACTTAATAATGGTAAAGATAATCTAGGAAAATTCGATGCAAAATCTGATGAAGGCATTTTTTCTTGGATATTCTTTACAAAGCAAAGCATATAGAATATATAATAAGAGAACTATGAATATAGAGGAATCCATTCATGTTACCTTTGATGAATCTAATGCTATATTGTCAACAAAGAATATGCTAGATGACATTGCAGATTCTTTAGAACATATGAACATTCATGAACAAGATTCCAAAGGAAATGACAAAGGAAACAATGAAGATCCTCCAGAAGAAGGCAAATCCAATGATGTACTCCCAAGAGAATGGAAAACTTCAAGAGATCATCCCCTCGACAACATTATTGGTGATATCTCAAAAGGGGTAACAACTAGACATTCTCTTAAAGATTTATGCAATAATATGGCTTTTGTATCTATGATTGAACCTAAAAATATAAAAGAAGCCATAATAGATGATAATTGGATCATTGCCATGCAAGAAGAACTAAACCAATTTGAAAGAAACAATGTATGGAAATTAGTAGAAAAACCTGAAAATTATCCTGTCATTGGAACAAAATGGGTTTTTAGAAATAAATTAGATGAACATGGTATAATTATTAGAAATAAAGCCAGGTTAGTAGCAAAAGGGTATAATCAAGAAGAGGGGATAGACTATGAAGAAACATATGCTCCTGTTGCAAGATTAGAAGCCATTAGAATGCTTTTGGCATATGCATCCATAATGAACTTTAAACTTTATCAAATGGATGTTAAGAGTGCCTTTTTAAATGGCTTAATTCAAGAAGAGGTATATGTTGAACAACCCCCTGGTTTTGAAATTTCTGATAAACCAAACCATGTTTATAAATTACAAAAGGCTCTTTATGGTTTGAAACAAGCCCCTAGGGCATGGTATGAACGATTAAGTAATTTTCTTCTTGAAAAAGAATTCTCCAGAGGTAAAGTGGATACCACATTATTCATAAAGAGAAAGCATAATGATATTTTGTTGATTCAAATATATGTTGATGATATAATTTTTGGATCCACTAATGATTCATTGTGCAAGGAGTTTTCCCTTGATATGCAAAGTGAATTTGAAATGTCAATGATGGGAGAACTAAAGTACTTTCTGGGATTACAAATCAAGCAAACTCAAGAAGGTATATTCATCAATCAATCCAAATACTGCAAGGAATTGATCAAAAGATTTGGGATGGATAGTGCAAAACACATGTCTACACCGATGAGCACTAATTGTTACTTAGATAAAGATGAATCTGGTCAGTCTATAGACATAAAACAATATCGAGGTATGATCAGATCTCTTCTTTATTTATCTGCTAGTAGACCTGATATTATGTTTAGTATATGCATGTGTGCTAGATTTCAATCCAACCCCAAACAATCACATCTAAGTGCAGTAAAGAGAATCATGAGATATCTATTAGAAACAATCAATTTAGGATTATGGTATCCTAAGAATTCAACATGTAACTTAATAGGATATTCTGATTCTGATTTTGCCGGATCTAAAACTGATAGAAAAAGTACAAGTGGAACTTGTCAATTTATTGGATCGGCTCTTGTCTCATGGCATAGTAAGAAACAAAACAGTGTTGCTTTATCTACTGCTGAAGCGGAGTATATCTCTGCCGGTAGTTGTTGTGCACAAATTTTATGGATGAAGCAACAATTATCTGACTATGGCATCATTCTTGATCGCATACCTATTAAGTGTGATAATACTAGTGCCATAAATCTATCCAAAAACCCAGTTCAACATTCAAGAACTAAACATATAGAGATTAGACACCACTTTCTTAGAGATCATGTCTTAAAGGGAGATTGTGTATTAGAATTTGTTGATACTAAGAATCAACTTGCTGATATTTTCACTAAACCTCTCCCCAAGGAAGTGTTTTTCTCTATTAGAAGAGAATTAGGTCTCTTAGATGTAAGAGATTTAGAAAAATAGGAATTGATTGGTTGATTGATTGGTTGATTGATTGATTGATTTACTTTTTACCTTTTGATTGTAGATTATTTTGTTTGATCTTGTTTGAATTCTTGTTTTTATGATAGAATTTATGATTTCTTGTGTATATAGTAATTGAATGATTGAATTTAGTGTATTAGTAGTGAAAATTAGTCATATAGGATGTATTTGAGCATAAATATAGATATTCTCTTAGAAACTAGCCTAGGATAGGCTCTGGTAATCGATTACCATCCAGTGTAATCGATTACACATGAACAGGCAGCCTGTAATCGATTACAACATCCTGTAATCGATTACCAGAAGGCTTATTGGCCTGTAATCGATTACCAATACCTGTAATCGATTACAATGCGTCATCTTCTATAAATACTCACGAAATCAGAGCTGATGCGCAGCCAAAGCTTCCTCCACGTTTCCTCCATACCTAGAACTTCAAACCTTCGATTCTCACTCGATTCTTCACCAAATCACGTCCCGTAAAGCCCAATCTTCCTCTTTTTCACTCCTCTTTCACTTCCACCGATCAAAATCCAGAAAAACTTCATCAAATGGCAGAGCCATCAAAGAAGAGAAAGGGATCATCCTCCACCGCTACCGCTGCTGCCCATCGCCGTCACGGCCCATCCGAGCACCCACAGCACCTATTCCTCCTTCTTTGTCATCTCCAAGATCATCAACATGTTTTCATCCGATGATCAACGTCTACGGTACCTTTCTCAGTTTTCTTCTAGAATAATCTTAGACCCTAAGTACCTAGACGTAGAGTTCTTTAATGATGAAACGTTTGATTGCTATCAAGTGTTTCAAAATTCTGGTCTTGTTGATTTCATGTCATTTAAATTGCCATATTATCCTGAACTTGTAAAGTCTTCTACTGCAATTTAAAAATTCAGGATGGTATTATTATGTCTGAGGTGCATGGTACTTCTATGGTCATTGATCAGTCACTTTTCTTTTCTTTGACTCATTTACCCAGTCAAGGTGCACCTTTTGAGGGCACCATTGTTGATGACTGGAAATTCGATTATTCGAGTCATGATGCTCGTCGCATGGTCTGCAATGATCAAGCTGACATACCGGTAGATTGTTGGCCGGGTCATTAACTTTTGATAATCGCATCATGCATTATATCATTGTTAGAATTTTGCTTCCTCGGTCTTCAAATTTAGCACAAGCCTCTGAGGAGGATTTGATTCTTATGTGGGCTTTTCTAACCGGTCGTCAGATCGACTGGGCCCATTTGGTTCGGTACCGAATGCATAAGGCATTACGGGCCAATGCACCTCTTCCTTATCCACATTTGATTACTCTGTTTTTGCGTCATTTTCAAATTCCGCTTGATGATGAACCCTTTGTTCAAGTCAAGCGTTCCTTTGCAATTGGTGCTGGAGCAGTGACCTCCTTTGGGTATCGTAAAGATCGGAATGGACAATGGCTGAAGAAGGATGCACTCCCTCCTCAAGATGAACGTACTCCTTCACCTCCTCCTCAACGTGAAGATTCCGCACTCATGAATGAAGTCCTCTCCGAATTACGGGGTCTTCGTTCGTATGTTGGTGACCGCTTTGACTCGTTAGATTCACGCTTTGCCGGTATGGACATTCGTCTTACACAGCTTGAAGAGGATGTCGGATACATTCGTCAGAGTTTCGATCTTCCACCACCTCCTCCGTCTTCTTAGCTTTTAGATTCTGATTATTTATCTTTTATAAGCCGTGTATTTTGGCTTTTAGTTTCTTAGAATTTACATTATTATGCTAAGTACTTTGCTTATTTATCTTGTGTTTTAAATTTCAGTCTTGGATATTTTGTGGTTGTTGACATTTTATGTTATTTGAATTCTGGTTTGATTATTTCTTGATTATGAGTTTGGCTTATTGTATTTAATACTCTGATACTTATATCTTGCTACTCCATTGTTATAACTGTGTTGATTTCCGAGTTCTTTGGCTTTTTGATGTTGCCAAAGGGGGAGAAAAAGGTTGTAGCAAAAGCTTAAGAAAAAGCTTAACAAACTTAGAAATCAAGTGATCATGTATTCCGAAATATAGGGGAGAAAACGATGCACATTTTATCTATATACAATTGTTTGTTGCTTGCTTGAATCTTGATTTCAGGTATTGTATTGTCATCATCAAAAAGGGGGAGATTGTAGATGCAATTGGCTTTGATGTTTTGATGATGATCATGATGATGTGTTGCAATTGATGCAAATGGGCTTTTCAAGATTAAAATTCAAGACAATACTTCAAGATTACAAGGCACAACATCAAGATGATCACTAGAATATTAGGAAGGGAATTCCTAATTGAATTAGCAAAGGTTTGGCCAAGTGATTTAAAATAAAAAGTGTTTTTCAAAGGTTTTACTCTCTGGTAATCGATTACCAGAGGATGTAATCGATTACCAGTGGCCAAATACGTTTTATAACAGCTATAAAAATTTGAATTCGAAATTTTAGACTGTGTAATCGATTACACAATTTTGGTAATCGATTACCAGCAGTTAGTAAACGTTTTAATTCAAATTTTAAAAGCTGTAATCGATTACACAATTACTGTAATCGATTACCAGACAGGAATTTCAGAAAAATAATTTCAAGAGTCACAACTTTTCAAAGGCTTTACTCATGACCACCAATGGTCTATATATATGTGACTTAAACACGAAATTGCTCAGAGATTTTCAGTACAACAAAGTGTTTATCCTCTCAAAGAGCAAATTCATTTTATCCTCTTAAGAATTCCTTGGCCAATTCAATTGCAATTCATTAAGGAATTAATTGAGTGCTCAATCTGTAAAATCCATCTCTTTCTAGAGAGATTTATTCCTCTTCTTCTTCTCATTCTCTAAGGGATTAAGAGACTGTGAGTCTCTTGTTGTAAAGGATCTCTAAACACAAAGGAAGGATTGTCCTTGTGTGTTTAGAACTTGTAAAAGGAATTTACAAGATAGTGGAACTCTCAAGCGGGTTGCTTGGGGACTGGACGTAGGCACAAGGGTGTGGCCGAACCAGTATAAAACTGAGTTTGCATTTTCTCTTCCCTTAATCTCCTTTATTTATTATTGCTTTATATTCATATTCAAGTTGCTTCGTTTGAATTAATATTTAAGAAGATTGTCATTAAGGGAATTCATAACTTGAGTAAAAAGTGAAATAGATTTTTAATTAGGGGAAACAGTTTGGAATATCTTAATTCAACCCCCCCTTCTTAAGATATCTGAGGCCACTTGTCTAACAGGTAAGACATTAATGAAAAATGTTTTCATGATTTCTTTAACTGTCACTGATTCTTCAATGTGGGTATTAGATATAGACAGTAGTCTTAATATTTGCAATACGTTGTAGGGACTACACATAACTAGATGGTTGAAGAAAGGAGAAATAAATCTACAAGTAGGGAATGGAGTAAATGTTGTCGCCTTAGCTTTAGGACCAGTTTCTTTAATAATGTCTACTGACAAAGTACTAGTATTGAAAGATTGTTATTATGTTCTGAAATTTATTTCAAACATTATTTCAATTTCCATGTTGGACAAGCAAGGTTTTTGCATTATCTTTAATAATAACATTTATTCAATTTATCATGATGATGATTTATATGGGAATGGTTATCTCCAACGTTGCATTTATGTCTTACTCCATGTGAATCATAACTCGATTATGCATGTTTCTTCTAGTTTCAAAAGAAAAAGAGATAATCAAGTAAATAAAACATATCTTTGGCATTGTAGGGTAGGTCACATTGGCGAGAAAAGAATTAACAAGTTGCACAAGGAAGGTTACCTTGATAATTATGATTATGAATCATATGAAACTTGTGAATCTTGTCTCAAAGGAAAAATGACTAAATCTCCATTTATTAGAAGTGGAGAAAGAGCTTCTAAGTTATTGGGGGCTAATTCATACAGATGTTTGTGGGCCCATAAAGATTCAAGCCAAAAGAGGATATTCTTATTTTATCACCTTCACTGACGATATGTCTAGATATGGATTTTTGTATCTTATGAAACATAAATCTGAATCATTTGAAATGTTTAAAAGATTTCGTAATGAAGTTGAAAAGCAAACTTGTAAGAGTATTAAAATGTTTAAATTTGATAGAGGAGGTAAATATCTTAGTGATAACTTTATTGACTATCTAAAGGAGAATGAGATTCTCTCTCAGTGGACACTTCCGGGAACACCACAACACAATGGTGTATATGAAAGAAGAAATCGAACCTTACTAGATATGGTTAGATCCATGATGGGGTTCACCGATCTTCCATTAAACTTATGGGGATATGCTTTAGAAGCAGCAGCCTACTTGCTAAATAAAGTTCCTACAAAAGCAGTCTCTACAATTCCATATGAGATATGGAAAGGAAAGAAACCAAGTCTTAAACACATCAAGGTCTGGGATTGCCCAACTTATGTTAAAAGATTGCAAACAAATAAACTTGAGGCAAGGTCTGATAAATGTAGATTCATTGGTTATCCTAAAGAAACAATGGGATATTATTTCTACTAACCTTCTAACCATAAAGTGTTTGTGGCAAGAGGAGCAACCTTTTTGGAAAAAGAGTTTCTTCCATGGTAAAGAAATTGAACTTGATCAGACTCAAGTCACCAATGATAACATAACTCAAGAACATGAGATGGAAACTGAGAGGCCTTTCTTTGATGTTTTGAAATTAGGACAAAGCTCTTCAACTTAAACGATTATGGCTCAAGAACCAGTTATTGTTCAAGAACAAGTCATTGTTCAAGAAGAAGTTAATGAACCAATCTTAGAACAATTACAACAACCTTTGAACCCAACACAAGAACCTCTTAGAAGATCTACTCGAATGCATCGTGCACCTGATAAATTAAACTTAATGGTGCAAGATGACATGTCAAATGAGGTTTATCATAATGATGATGATCCCAAGAGCTATGAGAAGGCCATAAGAAGCACGAATTGCAGCAAATGGCAAAAAGCCAAGGAATCTGAAATATAATCAATGAAGATCAACAAAGTATGGACTTTAGTTGAAGCTTCAAAGGATATAAAACCAATTGGTTGTAAATGGGTTTACAAGAAAAAGATTGGAGCAGATGGAAAGGTTGAGACCTATAAAGCTCGCCTTGTTGCTAAAGGATATCGTCAACAGGAAGGAATAGATTATGACAAAATATTTTCTCCTGTGGGAATGCTCAAATCAATTCGGA
The DNA here is from genome assembly GCF_000004515.6 of Glycine max. Taxonomy (NCBI): domain Eukaryota; kingdom Viridiplantae; phylum Streptophyta; class Magnoliopsida; order Fabales; family Fabaceae; genus Glycine; species Glycine max. The sequence continues at coordinate 39,119,480 of NC_038245.2, forward strand.
TTCTACTTGCCATAGCAACATACTATGATTATGAGATATGGCAAATGGATGTGAAAAAAGCTTTCCTTAATGGTGAGTTGAAAGAGGAAGTGTACATGACACAACCTAAAGGATTCACATCATTGGCTGGTTGTAATGAAGTTTGCAAGTTGCAACGATCTATATATGGATTGAAACAAGCTTCTAGAAGTTGGAACATTCATTTTAATAAGACAATTGAAAAGTTTGAGTTTGTTAAATGTGAGGAAGAGCCATGTGTTTACAAAAAGGTCAGTGAGAGTGCAATTATTTTCTAAGTATTATATGTAGATGACATATTACTAATTGGAAATAACGTACCAATATTGCAAGGCACAAAGATTTGGCTATCAGAACAATTCTCCATGAAGGATTTGGGAGAAGCAGTCTATATTCTCTAGGTATAAAGATTTATAGAGATAGATCTAAAAGATTGCTTGGACTCTCCCAATCTATGTACATTGATACTATCTTAAAGAGATATAATATGGATAATTCCAAATGAGGCTATTTGCTTGTAGGTGTTGGAATTACTCTTAGTAGGGAGAATTGTCCAACAACTCCTAAAGAAAGAGAATGCATGAGTAGAGTACCACATGCTAGTGCAGTGGGAGCTATCATGTACACCATGACTTGTACACGTCCTGATGTCGCTTATGCACTAGGTGTAACTAGTCGATATCAAGCAAACCCTGGTGAGGAACATTGGAAAGTGGTTAAGACCATACTTAAGTACTTAAGAAGAACTAAAGACAAATTCCTCATTTACAGAGACTCTGAATTGAAACTGAAGGGTTATACTGATGCAAGCTTTGCATCAGACAAAGATGATAGTAAATCCATTTCAGGATATGTTTTCACTTTAAATGGTGGTGCAGTAAGTTGGAAAAGTTCCAAGCAAACTATGGTAGCAGATTCAACTACTGAAGCAGAATATATAGCGGCAAGTGAAGCCGCTAAAGAAGCTGTTTGGATGAAAAAGTTCATATTTGAACTTGGTGTGGTTCCTTCAATAGAAGAGTCAATCCCATTATTGTGCGACAATAATGGGACTATTGCTCAAGCAAAGGAACCAAGATCACACCAGAAGTCTAAACATATTTTGTGAAGGTATCACTTGATTAGAGAGATAATAGAATATGGTGTCATTAAGATTGAAAAGGTAGATGGAAAGGAGAATGCAACAGATTCCTTCACCAAGGCGCTTGACATAAAAGAGTTTGACAAGCACAAATGAGAATTAGGAATGAAGTTCATGAATAATTGGCTCTAGGCAAGTGGGAGATTGTTGGGAATAAATTTTTATACCCACGATCCAAGTCATCATGTAATCAATTCTAATTTTAATAATAAGGTATTATTTTATTTTCATTGTCATATTTTACTATTTGATTAAATGGTTCATTTGATGATGTCCTTGATTAAAATTAAAGACTTGTTATTATAATAGAGATTATGATAATGAGAAACAAGTTTGTTCTAATTTTAATCTAAACCGTTCTTGATCATAGGATTATTGTAAATAAGATATTAATAATCGGGATAGATTAATATATATGTGATAGTATTTATTAGATAAATATTAATAGATCTCATTTATTAATTTGCATATATAGATGAGTTACATATTGATGTGATCATTGAATTAACTCAATTGAAATTTTCTAATGATTAAAATTTACCATAAACTGTCAATAGAAAATTCTCAAGAAGAGGTATAATAGTTTTCTTTGACCTGAGATTGTCATAGTAATTAACATGTTATTTGTTGTATTTTGATTCTGGACACCTAATGCTTTAGAGCACTTGTTGAATAAATATTGGATATGATTAAATACCTGTAGAATTAGTGATTAATCAAGAAGGAATCCATCAACTCTTGGTAATGAGTTTGAGTTCTATGAATAAAATTATATCCTAGCCAGGAAAATTAAATGAAAGAAGAAATGAGTTTCTTAAGTCATTATGAGTTAACTCAAAAAAGGGTTTGACAATAATACCATACTCTAGAGTTAACCCAGAGCTGTAAAGATGAAAAAAATTATTACACTACTCTTCTAATGGTTCTTGAAAGTAAAATGTTACTTCATGCTATCCAGACGCGTTAAGGAGTGTTGCTAGACGCCTATCTTGATTAGTATATTAAGTTGATTAATATATTACCGGCTTAGTATTGAATCTACAGGGTCACACACAAACGAGTGTTCTAATCTCTGTTAAAGAAATTATTTTAATATTTGATGATTAATTAAATAAGAGAATTTAATATGATCAAATGATTAATTGATTTCAAAAAGGTGGAATATTATTATATTTTTGCTAGCACTGAAAATATAAATAATATGAAAGATTTGGTAAAAGAAGATAAACAAACATGTATGATTTTGTATTTGGAATTTGGGTTGAAAAGGTGACTAGTTACAAGTTTGACTTATTATTTCAATTTTGATTGTTAAATGATTAGTAATAAAAGGTAACAAGAAATAATATAACTTAAAAAAGGATACTATCAATAATGATTTTGATTTGATTAGAAATTTAGTATCCTTAGTTATAAATAGAGTCTTGGGCTCTACGTTGAAATAATTCTAAAATCACTTTTCTATTCTTATTTTTTCAGTTGTCAAAGTTATTGACAAATAGAGGTCAGTCTTAGTGTGGATAAACGTAGAGTCTTCACACTATTAAAGGATTTTAGAGTCTTCACACTATTAAAGGATTTTTATGCTTTAAGAGCTCATCAACAGATACATTTTTTAATATGTCATCTATTTATAATACAATTTAAATACAAAATAGATCATTTTATTCCACAATGTGTGTTTTTGAACACCCTTTTTCCAACATCCTGTATCTCAACTTTCCTCCATTTTTCATTCTAAGAAAAACCCGAACAAGTAACGCTGCCCCGGTAGAAATGAAAAAAAAGGCCTAATTATACAAGATAGAATTTTTTTTTTTTATAATTTTAGAAGGAAATACAAACAAAAGTTAAAAAAATATACAATAAAATGAATATAGAATAAATAATACAATGAATACAATAAGAGAAAACATTAAAAGGAGAAAAAAAAAGTTCAGGTAATTAATACTGGATATCAACACTATTTTCATGCTACATGGCGTGTTGATTTTTCTGGTTCCCTCTAGAATGAGAAGACTCCATTAATAATGCAAGCACGCAGAAGTTATTGTCATTACAAAGGAACTCGCCTAACGCTAGGACCATATGGTTGATGATGAGGCTACTTGATGTGAGGCATCATATTTATGCTGCAATTATGATAGTTTTTGGTGCATTTTGCTTTTTTAAAAAAAGGTTGCATATGAGGCTGGGATATTTTTTGCATCAGCTTTTTCTTGTTGTTGTTGAAAGGATTGTTTGCACCAGTTTATCGTGAAAGGAATGCACGTAATAAAGTGTTCATAGCCAAATATGAAATATGTGCTTTTGCATGATAACGACTTCCTTGTTTGGAAATAAGTTCTTATGGGAAAGGATTCTCTCAAATGATAGGTACTGTACGTATGTGTTTGCTTTTATTAATTTTTACGGAACTTCATTTATTATTTTATATTATGAGATAAGATTGATACAAAATTCATACACAATCCTATCATATGATATTTGACCATAATAAGAAGATCCGCTTATTTGAACACAATCTTTTATGATCATATTTTTTACTTATAAAAAAATCAATACATAATTTACACATAATTAATCTTATTTTATGAAATTTGAACTAAAGACCTTCCCAGCTAGTTCCTTTAGTAAGTGGGAGTTAACTTTCCAAGAAAGGGTTATTATCTTCTTTTTCTCTTACTAGTACTTTGGAATGATAAAAAAAAAGAGGCTAAAAGAAACAAGAAACAAGACGTTCACTATTATATTGAGTATTGACTAGGCACAGTAGTATTTTTTAGTATATCAGGGATTTTGACAAACATATCATTTCTGGACATCTACCCGATCACAAATTTAAACATTAACATATGTGAAGCTCTAAATTTATAAAAATAACTTTTTCTTTCTTACATTGATCCAAATATATATAGTTATGAATTTGATTGTGGAGATTGGTATGATCAATTGGGTTGTCGTTCTATACTTGTTTAGTGCAGAGATACACGCATGCATGCAGTCTCTTTAGTTCACCCGCAGGAATTCAAATAAATATATAATTTAATTTCATAAAGATATTAAGTGGGTTGTCTTAATCTTTCAAAGTTTATATAAATATAAATTTTTTCCTAAAAGGAAGAATAAATTAGCAAGTATATAATTTCAAAATGACGAGCTTATTAACTAATGTGTTGTCTCAACAATAATGGTTGGTCCTAGCTAGAAAAAAGATTGTGATAGACTCGATCACTCAAAATGAAGCCCGGCCACGTTATATATTGATGTAATTGCTAAATAAAGCATTTAAATTGCTTTTTTTTTTATCACTGTAATACAATGATACTATAATTGTTCCCTTGCTTATGGAAACATATTCATGATTGATTTAGCCTTGTTTCACGAATTTTGTTTATATAAGCAAAAATTAGAAAAATGTTTTATTTAATTTTGATTCTTTTATCATTACGTCACTAATAGTAATTTTTTATATTATAATAAATTATATGAATTTGATTAAAAATAAATAAAAATCATTGTGCGTTCCGTTGATAATAATGTTTTTGTTGGAGCAACAAATTTTCTCAATGTAGTATATAGCTACAGTACTGTAGCTACATATGCTTCCAAGCTGTAGTATTTTTACTTGATAATTGGTCACAGCTAATTTCTTAGTATTTATTTGTTAACCCTCGATCGTATTATGAGTAATTGCATTTTAGAATTCGCATGTCATGATTTTCTAGTCTCTCTCTTTTAGTGGGCACAGTTAGAGCGCATTTAATTTGATTAATTTGCAGCAAGTTCTTTCTTGAGTAATACAAATTTAGTATGTATTGCGTTCTTGATTAGCGGTGAAAAAAACTAAAAATAGATAAAATAACAATTAATTTTGAAGAATAAAAATACAAAAATGATCAAAAAGAGAGAAGAAATTTTCATAAAATATCATGGTAATTGTCACTGGCAGTATGTTTAACATGTTCAAGCCTCAAAGTATATATATATATATATATATATATATATATATATATATATATATATATATATATATATATATATATATATATGTATGTGTTACGGTCTTATTAATATTAGAGGAAAGATAATAATTTATAAAATTTAAGGATGTTTAATTTCATATATTTAATTATATCTCTCGAGTGGAGATAAAAAGAAAAACAAAATATTTTTTACTTCTATATTTCTCCTTATTTTCTCTTTAAACTTGTGTGTCAATTACCTAGATGTTTTATGAAAATTTCTTCTTTCTTGATCACTTTCGTACTTTTATCTAAAAAAATATTCAGTTCACCACTATTCTAGTATTCTCCTTGTTTTTATAGGGAAAACAAGTTAAAGAAAACAAATTTAATAAAAGTGTTTTTTTTTTAATTTTAAGCTCTAAAATTAAATAATAAATTAAAATTCTTTCAAAATAACTAAATAGAAAGAAATTAATTCTCAAATAAATTTTATTTGCATTTTTGTTACTGAGAATAAAAAATATTTTGACGAACAGTATTCAAAGCTTCAACATATGGTCAGAATTATGTATTCCTAGCTTTTACTTTAAGTAGAAACGACGAAATTCGTCCTGTGTTGAGGACGACGTGATTGTTGTATATTATAAAAGCATGCCCAATAACCTTTTTCTCGACTCATAATTTGGATGCGAGAGGGACTTGAGACTTAATCTTCTTCCACTTTGTATCCTTTTGACCATATCTTCCTTTTTATTCTCGCCAATAATTTGGAAAGGTAATAAGATGAGATAAATATCGTTAATATTTTGCCCTGAAAAGTTATACACATGCATATTGACATCGAGATATCAACCTAGCAAAAATTATTATTTGTTTAAGTTGAACGTTGTAGTGTTGTACATTTAGGCAAGTGTTGATTTGAGGGCTCTTTAACACCTTGATGATGATTTTTATTTACACCAAGATATTTTTCACTACTAGAAAATAGGTCATTAACATTAATTTTATGGACATTCAATATCAATTTTGGATCGAAGTTGAATCGGTTGTCATTAAAAGTAAGTCATTTTAAGATCGGTTAAAAAATCAATCTTAAAATTCATTTTACAACATTGATTCTCTCAAAAAACAATGTGGTATAATAACAAATAGCCAAATAGACAATAAAAAATGCAAAAACATCGATTATATCAAAACCAATATTGTAAGTACTATATAACATTGATTTTGACAAAATCGATGTTGTATAATACTTACAACATCTGGATGAGATACTGTTGAGTGGCATCAATGCTCTATATATGAATAATCTCATATTACTCTTGGATATTATTAGGCCAATAGCTCGAGTGTCTCTTGTGTATTCTTGATGTTGTATAATACACGAGATACTCTTATTCCATTGATAACTTATAGGACTTGACTTTTCAATCCTAGTTTACATGATATGCAAGCCAATAAGTTGAATGTTTGCAAAGAGCTTCATTAACCACTCACATTTTATTCTTTTGTCATAACTGATATGCAAATGCTACAAAATGCTTAACGAATCACAAATGCAATGTTTTCATATCTAATGATGGGTAGAATGGGATAGAGTAGTGTGGAATGAATTAGAATAAAATTACACACACAATTGAACAATCTATGATGGAATAGAAAAAATATTCACCCATGAAGAATTGAACAAAATGATAAGGAGAATGCATAATAACTTAGCTCCACCTAATTTCATCCTCTACACGGGGATTGAAAAATAATCATGACAAATCCGCAAACAAAGGCAAGCAAGAATCTATACCTTTTAGTTTAAAACCCAAATTTTCTTTAGTTCAGATCAATATAGCAATAACATGACTAAATCTATACTAAGTATATATACAAGTACATGCATATACTTATATATTATGTATAGTATCGATTATAAGAGGAATAATCTAAATCGGAGATAAATAACACTAATATATGTGTCACCTATACAACTCATTATGTAAGTGCTGAATTTCAATGCTTAACTTGAACAGTTTGAAAAGCATTAAGACAAAGTCATGTTTCAAAATACCATGGAAATTTAAAACAATGCCTCAGTTAAAGATAAAATGCAACTTAAACACAACAACAAATCAACCTAAAGCACCCAAACTCTGACAATTGATCCAACATTCTATGAATAGCCATGCTCTGTCCATTATACTCATTGATTATTGTCCAACTTAATGAAGTTGATTGTTGATCGGCATATCTATTGTACATTAGTTTGTATTCCCATATCAAGTACTTAATGAAACCTAACCCATATGTTTTTATAAAATATCTTTGGTCATGGAATATCTCCTACTACCATAATAATAAAGTACTTTGAAAGCTAAAACTATTTAAGACAATATAGTTTTAACTAAGCATCCTTTTGACCATAACAAAGAAAATTTAGAGCTATCTATCCATTAGTGCCTTTACTCACTACTAAAAAAATATGTTTTTACGATGTTGATTTAACGTCGGTTGACAAAAAACCATCGTGGAATAAAACGCAGTGGTATTTTGTAAAAAAATACAACCATTCTATAACGATTTTGGAAAAATCATCTTAGAATCTTTAATTTTTTTTAAATTTTTTGTTAGAAAAAAGACAATCTAAAATAGTTTTCAGAGAACCGTATTAGAAAGTTTATTTTCTAAGACAGTTTTTGGAAAAACCGTTTTAGAATCCTCAATTTTTTAATTATTTTTAAAAAAAAAACATTTTAAGATAGTTTTTTAGAGAACCATTTTAGAATCCTCAATTTGTTTTTGATCTTTTTTTTAATAAAAAACATTCTAAGACGATTTTTACATAAACTATGTAAAAACCAAGTTACTAAGACGGTTTAAAAATCGTTGTGAAAAGTCAACATTTTTCACAATGACAACTACAAAGACAGTTGACAACCGTCGTGAAAAGTGTCTAATAATCGATGTAGCAAAATTTTTTTATAGTTGTATACTAAAGTGCCCTAATGTTGTCCTAGTTTTTATGGAATATGTGTGTGTATGTATAAAAGTTATTACAATATTAAACTTAGTGAGAAAAGACTTTTGTTGTTCAGCTATCATAACCTTTTCTATATACTTGCACTACTACGAATGAGACTTTCTACATCAGTTAAATGGGGCTTTCTACATTGATTTATGATCGTCGTCGTAGAACACGTCGTAAAAAGGGGTAACTATTCTAAGACGGTCACGTCAGAAGGATCGATGTAGAAAACATTTCATTCTATGACGGTTACGTGATCGACCAATGTATAATGCTTTTGATTCTACGACGGTCTCTTGTCAATGACTGATGTAGAAAGCTTTTGATTCTACGACAGTCTTCCCACAATCGATGTAGAATGCATTTTTTTTTGTTATTTTTGTTGTTGGATATATTTTTTTTTGCGATTCACAGACTTCAAACGTAGAAATTGAAGGAATAAACACACATGACAATATGAAATTAAATAATTATTCAAATCTTCTAGTTTCAAGCACTTTCAAAAGTAAAATGAATTCTACATCGATTGTGGGAAGACCGTCATAGAATTAAAAGCTTTCTACATCGGTCATTGACAAGAGACCGTCGTAGAATCAAAAGCATTCTACATCGATCGATCACGTAACCGTCATAGAATAAATTAAAAATGCAAATGGAAGAGGAAAAAACATGATAAAGATTATATTCATAATTGTAAACAAAAATTCCCACAAGACCTATAACTAGACAAGCCCAAAAAATTGGTAGAAGTTATGAGCATAACAAAAATTCAAATATATGAACATAACATGAGAATGTAATATACGATAATTTTTTTAAGTAATGAATAACAATACCATGGGCCACATATCCTTTTGAAAGTAGAACAAGCAGCAAAGCTATAGTGAAGAGTGTCAAATTTTGAAGTAATTCAATCCTTAGAATTAGCCTTAGCCATTCGATGGCAGCATTGGAATGAAAAAACATCGTAGCATATTATAAGATGATGGGAAAAGGAATATCAAAATCTAAAATACCCAAATACGATCAAACCTACAAGTTAGATACATATTGGGTCAAAGAACAGTCACAATAATAGAGATCAATCTTTCAAATTTTAATACAGTATGAAATAAAGGAACCTTATTCCGATCAAAATCCTCCCTATGGGGTTGAATCAAAGAACATAGGAGCATTTAAGATAGCATCAGTGAAGGGAGAGAAAAAAGCTTTAGAACCTTTCAAACCAAGATATTATTAGTTAATGAGGATAAAATTCCAATTATTGACATATATGTATACGTACACATATATCTTATATCTTGGGCAAATAGAATGTAAAAAGAGAATTGTCACGTAAACTTAATCATATAATACATGGTTCACTTATATTAGGCCAAAAAAAATCCACAATATGGAATATAATTCATGTATTTAGCCAAAATGAATAAAAAATGGTTAAGCCTAAACATAGTATTAAACAATTACCAATGGCATACTGTGGCTTGAATGTTTAGAGTCAATTTCAATTCCCAATGCTAACCTTTGCATTTGAACTTGAATTTCTGAGCTCAACATAGGCTGTGGCAATGTTCTCAGATGCCTGTGGACATTGTCAATTGATGTTAAATTCAAGTTAGTCATGTGTCTATATAATGGATTGGACTAGAAGCATAACAACCATTGAAAACAACCAGACTTCAGAAGAAGCACTTAGCTATGGCAATTGTGACATATAGCAGACCAAAATTCCATTAACATGGATAAACTGCAAAAATTCATTATAAATTAAGAAAAATGGAATTGCTAATAGTATCAAAAAAGGAAAATCACCTCATCAGTCAGTTCAGGTTGAATCCTATGCTTAGCATAGTGGATAAATTTTTTAAGAAACTTAATTGTAAGCATATCACGTTTTTGACCTCTTCCAGTTTTCTTCACATGTAACATTCTGATATATTTGACAAAGACAAATGAGTAATAAAAATTATCTAAAACAATTAGTATAATTAACATAGTATAATTATCTGGAAGAAACATGGGCAAAACCTGTAATTGGTGTGGCATCCCACTCCATTCCAATCACCCTATGTTTAACCAAAAAAATTAGTATAATTAACATAGGATAGGCAATAATGTTAATTAAAGCATTGTAGTATGTACCTCTATTGGTTTTGGATCAAGAGAAAGCACAACACCAGCTTGCTCAGTAATTCTCTGCCAGGCCAGACCAAAATGCAATATACTTAATTAGAAGATACAAACTTGGATAAGGGACAAGAGAACAAGCACAATGTTTTTTTTACATGAGACCATCAACAATTCAGTTACAAGCAATGTCAAGAACCTTTAAACTTCAGAATGCTGAATTACTTTTGATGATCTAAAAATTTAGAGGCACTAAAGAGCTCTACATTACTATTTTTGTAAAAGATATGTATACTATAGATTTGCCACAACTAACAAAGCAAGTATTATTATTTAAATTTCATATACAGACCATATTAATACATAAAATAAGAGCTTGGTGACAATGAGAAAATAATTTACCTAGAAAAGGTTTGGCTGCATCCGTTTCTGCTTTAAAGCAAGTCTTGTCCCTCCAATCACAACTTCTACACCAATGGTAGGATTATACTTCAGTAGTTTATTGGCCTCTACAGCCGCCTGGATGTTTTGTGTTGTCTAAATCTTTGTCTTTTCAGAGTGCTTTAATTTTTCAACTCTTAAGAATCTGGGTGCTTTGTGAGTAGACCAATAATCAATTTACAAGAAAGTTAGCTATAAATTTAATAAGAGAGATTCAAATTCAATAAGTTGATCCTGATCATGCATGCAAAAAGTAACTCCTTCAGCTAGATCTAACCTTTGTGTAGAAGCAAAGCTTCCAAGATTATTTTGATGATGCCAAAGATTATTAAAGATCCATTCAAGCAAGATTAAAGAATCAAGAAGATTCAAGAGAAGACTCAAGATATGCAAGAGCCTCAAGAAAAGCATCAAGATAAGTATAAAAAGAATTTTTCAAAGAAAAAATTGAATAGCACAATTTGTCCAAAAAAAATTTTCAAAGAAAAATCTTTTACCAGAATTTTTTTACTCTCTGGCAATCGATTACCATGAGGCAGTAATCGATTACCAGAAGCCTAAAATAGTTTTATAAATGTATTACAAAGTAGTAATCGATTACCAATGTTTTTGAACGTTGAATTTCAAATTTCAAAAGTCACAACTTGTGATAAAACATTTTCAAACTTGTGTAATCGATTACACAATATTTGTAATCGATTACCAGTGTTTTCTAAACGTTGGTTTTCAAATCTAAACATGAAGAGTCACAACTATTGATGTGTAATCGATTACACTATAATGGTAATCGATTGCTAGTGACTGGTTTTGAAAAATAAATTTCCAAGAGTCACAATTTTTAAAGTGATTGGTTTTTGAAGAATTTGCCAAGAGTTACAACTTTTAAAGTGACTAGTTTTAAAAAAGTCACAACTTTTAAAGTGACTGGTCTTTGAAGAAATAGCCAAGAGTCACAACTTTTAAAGTGACTAGTTTTAAAGAAAGTCACAACTTTTAAAGTGACTAGTTTTGAAAAAATTGATAAGAGTCACAACTTTTAACATGATTTCTTCAAGAGCCATCAAATGGCTATAAATATGTGACCATGGCACGAATTTCATGAACGAATTTCATTCAACCAGATTTCTCAACTTCTTTCTAAGAGTTTTTTGTTCAACACTTGCTTTGTCAAGAAAAGTTCATTAGGCAAAAACTTGTGCTATTCTATTTTCTTCCTCTTCTCCATTCTTATAAAAAACTTTTCAAGAGACTGACTCTTGGTGACTGTTTTCGAGAGAAGGTCTTCTTGGTTAAACACTGGACTCAAAAGACTAACCGCTTTTGGGTTCATTGTAAGAAGCATGATTTGCTTCTTGGTTAAACACTGGACTCAAAAGACTAACCGCTTTTGGGTTCATTGCAAGAAGCAGGATTTGCTTCTTGGTTGATCATTGGACTCAAAAGACTAACCGCTTTTGGGTTCATTGCAAGAAATGAGCATAACTTCTTGGTTGTAATCACTGAACACAAAGAAGGGGATTCCTTTGTGGTTCATTGCCTTTAAAGGATTTTACAAGGATAGTGGAAATCTCAAGCGGGTTGCTTGGGGACTAGACGTAGGCACGGGTTGTGGCCGAACCAGTATAAATCTAGTTTTGCATTCTCTCTTCCCTTAACTCTTTTACTTTATGTTGTGTTTATATTTCTTTAAGTTACTTTCCTTCATTTATTATTTCAGTAACTTGTTAACAAAGAAATAATTAAATCTTGGGAATAATAAAGAAAGAGAAATTTTCAATTAGGAATAGTCAACGAAATCTTAATTCAACCCTCCATTTTTAATATTTTCTGAGGCCACTTGTCCAACACTTTGTTATTCTAAAAAAAATAAAGAAAACCCAATAAAAAGACTATGTTCTAAATAGAAAGAAGCAACTTGATCAGAACATGTTACTCTAATGAAAATAAAAGAGCATTCATATTTATGAAAAAATAGTAAAATGAAATGGGTGGAGGCTGATTGTGGTGGGATTTAATATAGAGCATGTTTAGAGGCATGTGTGACCTCTATTCTCAGTCAATGATATGATTTGTAATAGAAAATGTTTGACAGCAAAGAAGAAAATAGCTAAAACCAGAGAAGTGGAATAAAAGGGTATGTTGAAGCCTTCCCTACCATTGTGGTCATGTTGAACAATCACTAGCCAACACCTTATTATCACCCCTTCACGCTAGAGGAATCATGAAAGCTGACAAATAGAATAGAACCTACATAGCCTTTTTGAGACTTTCCTCTAATAAAGTAAAATCATCCAAAGAGAGTCGTACTCATTTAAAGGGAAGAGCTTCCCTTCCATTCTACCTCAAGCCTTCATTTCTATTCACTCCCGTTGAAAATGGCCAACTTAATCTCCTTGTTTTTAATGTCGTTGAGTATGATATCACTTATCTGCAACGTCAACCTTATAGCACATGGGAGTACCAAGGTAGAATCAACCAAGTTTTTGTCTATATCTTTGTGACACACTTAATCACATTTTTCATTTTTTTTGAAAATAATATTGTGTCACATATAAAGATAATTAGTTATGACAACACACTTCAATATATAGGATAGTGTCTACTTGTTGGTGGTGATATAACAATAATGAGAATTTATGTTTTTGTTAATTGATTGATTAATTTGTGTTTTGTATTACAACAGGAAGAGGAAGAAATCCTTCTTGGAGGAATATGAGAAATGGACCAGAAAGTCTTTCAAAATGGGGAAATAGCAGTGGCAGTGCGATTTGAGAGCAAAAAAGAGACGCTAGCACTGGCACAAATATGGACAAAAGATTATTAATACCCTAGGTATACTGTTTGATCTCTCTTCATTTCCATTTATGTTTAAAATATTTCACTCTTAAATATTTTAAATTTTAAAATAATAACAACTAAAAAGCATTAAAAAAACACAGAAGTAAAAATACAATAACATTTAGAAGCTGCCACAATGTGTTTTTCTTTTATTGAATTTTTAAAATTTGTAAAACTCAAATCGTTCCTCCTGTATGAATCTTCACAGATCCAATGAAAGTACTCCTAAGAATTCATGAATAACACTTTGTACTCCAAAAGCAGATTTGGATTCAATTGAAATGCATGATAACAAGAACAATGTATGCATATTATTAAAGAGTAAATCTTTAACTTTTTCAAATCTGCAAGACCTCTAGCTTTTACAAAAACCCCAACCATCCAAGGATAAAACATGCATGGCCACAAGGAATTTAAAATCAACCACCTGTTAACTCTTCTATATGCACCACCGAGAGAAAAACTCCTATGCTACCCGAGGTAGAAAATCCCAAGCACATGCAAGTAAATATAATAACAAACCTACAAGCCTATCCTCTATTGAAGTCCTGCCATGTGCACAAATTTATTGGTACCTCATACGAAATTTCCTAATGAAATTCCCCTTAGTCATCGACGGAGGGTTTAGAACTCTCAACAGCCAATTCTGTGGTGCATACCCCCAGACGAGTTTGAAAAAAAAGCAGAAACATTTCAAATCTCAAAACCTAACAAATTCGAGATGAACATCACATGGGAGTACCAAGGTAGAATCTACCCCACTAGGTTCTTGCCATGGGAGGATGTTGACACAAACTCTAAAAATAAAAACATCCACAAGCTTACCTTCAAGAGCAGTTGTAAGTTGTAGGGCACGACAACTCTGAAAAAGGCACCACTGTAGCTTGCGGTGGCGCGACACAGGCGACCCAGAGAACACAGACGCGCGACAATGTATGCTACCTTCCTTCGACGTAGGACACGGTGGTGCGACGGAGATGCAGGCAAGCACTCGACGGGGGGTTGACAACACAATTTTTAGACAAACTTGGAGATAGCTCGAGCGAGGTAGCTATTAGCGCGCAAAAGGGGCATATATGAAGCTCAATGTTAACGACGGTTGGCATGCATAAACGTCTTTGATAATCACGATTTCTACTACGGTGATTACAAATACACCGATGTACATAACCTACGTTGTATCCTACTAAGACAGTCCGCCAAATAAATGTTGTTGTATCAGTCACATGCCGTGCACATGACTCTTAAAAGTGTAAAATATTTACGACAATGCCACTGGTCACCCTACTACGACGGGTTTATTACGACCGATGTAAAATGCGCGTCATAAAAGACTTTTTTTTAGTAGTGTTGTCACCTTCTACCTTTCCTCTTAACTCACATTCTCACTTTCGTTGTCCACAAACACTGTCTTCTTTCTCCGCTATGGTAATATGTAAAGGTGATTATGTGATGCCTAAAGCCTTCAACTTAAGGCAAAGCTTCCACACTCAACAATCTAAAAAACAAGATGGGCTGCCAAGTACCAAATTCTTACGAGTTAGAAGCAACACAATGACAACTTGCAATCATTTAGAGCCAAAACAAGCACATATGCAAATCAAAACAAGAAAGTCTCATTGATGTTTCACAGAAATATAGTAACACTTTGAACTTAGAGTCTACTTCAAACTTAGAATCAAAACAAGCACTTTAACTAATTACTTCTTAATACCTTTAACTAAGCTCTTCAACAACAATGGGAGCCTCAAACAGTTGTCACGAAACAAAGGGCACATGGTAGACACAACACCGGTGACACAATGGTGGACATCGAGCGGCGCGGTGGCGAAAAGTGGTCGTCAAAGTGGCTCGAGGCGCAACACTGAGGTGGGTTCGAGGGGGGGGGGGGGTTTAAAGAGAGAGGGGGGGGGGGGGGGGGAGTTTCAAGAGAGAGTGAGTTCGAAGTGGCTCGCAAGACATAGAAAGGGAGGTCTTTTCTAAAAACTCACAACATCAATTTTTAAAAAATCGACGTTGAAATGTGAATCTTAACATCGATTTTTTAAAAATCAATGCTAGCATCGGTTTTTTAAAAATCAATGTTACAATCGCTCTATTAACATTGGTTTTTCTAAAACTGAAGTTAATGATGACATTTTATTTACAAAAATATCATCGTAGATTTTATAACATCGGTTTTCATCAAAATCAATGTTAACAAAGAGATGTTAAAACCTATTTTTTAGTAGAGTTTTATTTGAAAGTCAATGATTAATTTCTTTAAAACATAACAATTGTTGGTAGTTATTGTTTCTTCTAATAATTTTTTCTCTATACACATAATTGTCTGTAGTTAAGAATATGATGGAATGATCACATGCAAACACTTTGGCACTTAAAGTAAATTTTAGGTTTAATAGAGTAAAAGCATGATTTAGAGGAGAGAATACATACCTCAAGAAGAGCATGGTCTCATCAGTATTTATAAGTGCCAATTAAGTGGAGTAAGTGAAGTCAAGTAGTATATTATTATGCGTAAGGGAATCCAATCCATCCCAAACCCTATAAATACTATCAATATTAGCAAGTAAATACTTATAACATATTGTCGCTCTTTATACGTAAAGCCATGCTTTAAACCTCCATAACTATATCAGCGCGGTACAGACATGCAGTGAGCTCATGTCCTTTTAGCCACACCCAGTCTTTCTCGACCAAAAAATAACACTGCACCAGAAAAATTAGATAGTTGGATTTTATAAATATGATTTTAATAACATTTGTATCTCACACAAAAATTATCGGCGACCTAATTATCGTGCAAGCAAGGCCACAAACATTGAATCTATCAAATGTTCTATTCCTGCACCTAGCTATAGTATATTTAATTTGGAAGATATTCTTCATTGTTGGCATGAGTCAAATATTATGGTCATCTTAGCCAAGTCATTTAAGTTAATTTTTATTTTTTTAATGACTAAAAAAAATTATTTTATTTTTCGGTAAATAAATTTTTAAAGTAGTTTTTAGAATTTTTTTGAAATATTACTTGAAATAATATTTTTTAAATCGTTAGTTTCTAATTTTTTATATTTTATTTATTTTTTATCATTAAATATTTATTCAATTTTATTATTATCTTTTTTAAATATATAATTTATGTCTTGCATTTTCAGTTACTAGTACTTCAATGGCTAATTTTACTAAATACTAAACTAACTTAAAAGCTTTTAGCTATCCTTTTTAGCTACTAATTAACTTTTCAGTTTGCAATTAGATTTTCAACTAATTTTATCGAATATAACCTATATCTCATTTTAAAAAATATAAAACAATAAAAGAGCATTTGTTTCATAAAATCTTTTTACATTTATTACCAAAAATATAACAAGGGAATATCATTTCCTTGTATTTAAAAAATCGTTTGGTTACATTTTTATATTATTGAGAATAATTTTTGAAATTTAAAATAATTTAAATAAAAAATAAATAAAAAGAAGTTTCAGACGTATTAGACAATAAATTCTCACATTCTCATGAAAATATCACTTTCTCACCCTCCTCATGGGAATATAAATATTAGAAAATATAATAAAAAAATTATAACATTAATTCTCAAGAATCAATAATACCAAAAAAATATTCTTTCAAACTTTATAATAATCATGAGAATATTATATTCAAAATATTTAGATCCTTTAAATCAAGGCCAAAATATGTTTTTCAAAATGTATGATTGGTTTAAATCCTTTAAAGAATTTGATATTGTTTTCTAAAACAAAAACCTGTTACTCGCGATAACATGATTTACATCCAATTATATCACATAAAATGTTACCCTAAAATAGTTATTGTAAATGTAATGAGTTAATGCATGACACGTCACAATTAAGTAATAACATAAGCCATTAAAAGCTATAAAAATGTTAGGGACAGCACAAACATTTTTTTTTTGAAGAAATTAATAAAATCAGATTTAAACCTAAAATCAATATAATTTAATAGATTTTACTTTTGATGGTATAAGAAGTTGACTTGTAAGTTGTAAGCTTCTTTTAATTGATTCTTTAATTAGTTTAATTGCTTTTCTTCTGAACTCTCCGAGGCTGTGAAATGGCAAAGTTCAAGAAGCAACCAAGGGAAAGTCACATTGAAGCTAATTAATAATGTTGTACCCAGGAGTTTGGTATTCGGACTTATAGTTATAAATGTGCGGAAAAATTCCAGTACTGCAAAAGATATTTGAGGCCGAAGAACATATTTCCATGCGAATAATGCACTTTTGCAGATTCCCCCAGGCACAATGGCCGGCTTCTTTCAACTACCCAACGAACCTAGCTAATTTAATAATAAGTGTGCACGAAAGAATATTTTAATTTTAGGCTATCATTATAGATAATAGCTAGGCATAAAACGTATACGTATGCACTGAATTGAATTGTAATTAAGATCCATCGAGGAGAAATGCTAACTAAATGCATTATAATTTATTTTATCGATAAATGTTATTAAACGCAGTATATATAATTGAGGATGTATTTAAATAAATATCTCAATTAAGTGTTTACGTAATAATTTCTTATCACATAATGATTTAGGTTTAAATTTTGTTATGAAAATTGTTAGAGTTAAATTAAAATGAACTTATTAGAAATATAAATAATTTCGTGAACTTATATAAAAAAAAAGTTTCATATAAGCTCTTCGAAATATTCCCTTGTTACATAGAGTTATTTAGTGTTATTTGTAAATTATTTTATATACGTGCTTGTTGAAGGTTGGAATTTGCCCCGATTCTATATAGGAACATCTATCTCCAGATCTCCTAACTCTAAAAGATATGTAAAGAGAATATATGTGTATGTAAGTACAATTTATTCTTATCTATAATTTGATCAATGTAATTAATAAGATTCGGAGTTGGTATACTTTAGGGTGGATGTGACTAAGATGGGTTTCGGATTTCACACCTTAACTTGGAGATACACATTTGTTAAGAGAATAGGAGGGGTGACCTACAAAAATAAAGAACTCTGATGCTTAAGTAAGTATATGTAAGTATATGAATTAGTAGATAAAGCAAGTATATGAGTTAGGAGATAAAACAAGTATATGCATAAATGTAAGCTCGAGTGAGCGATACAGAGATATGTGCACAGGCTTGTTGCTTGTGTGTTGGTGTGTGAGATTGTGTTGATGGTTTGATGAAACTTGATATTTATAGGAATAGAGCATAGTTGTGGGTCCTTGTTTGTAGGAGCCGTTATAGCCTTTGCAGATAATTTCTGACTTATAGACAATAGCTAGTAGCTTGTAGATAATGTTAGAGATAAACTGTAGCTTATAAATAAAAGCTAGTAGATAATTGTACCTTATAAATAACGTGTGACCTGATAACTGATGTGCATAAGTAAATTATGCAATTAAAACATATAAGAATTAACAATATTCTCCCATTTTTATTGCTTCTTTTTGTGTGAATAATTGGAATTTTGACATCTTCTGAGTTTTTGTGCAGTATGTGCCTTAAACTGCTAATTCATACTATTTTGATGATTTTTATTTCGCAGATATACAAGCACGGGATAGAGAGAGAAGTTGAAGCCTAATGGTTCGCGCTTAGCGAGCTGTCGCTTAGCGGGAGGGTTTCGCTTAGCACAGAGAAGCATCATAGAGAACTTGTAGTCAGGCGAAGGGGCGCTTAGCGCACATGGTGCACTTAGCGCCTAGCCACTTACTCGCGCTTAGCGCACATATTTGCTCAACGCGTAGTCGCGGAATCTCAAACTCAGGAAGGGGTTTTAAGCGAAAATCAGAGAGAAGAATAGGGAGGATTCATTCAAAACAAAAAAACCCCTAAAGCTTGAGCTAGAGGAAGAAGCCAATCATTGGGAGCCCAGTCTCTTCCACCGATTCACCTTCATTCCTTATCCCTTCACCTTTTACATCCTTTTGTTCATTTGAGCCCTTCATGACCATGAAGGACTAAACAACCCATTGTTTGGGAGCTTTCCATCAAACTCTCTTAATGTAAAGACTCTTACTATCTATTTAATATTATTGCTAGTTTCATTGTTCCTTCGTGTGTTTATTTCCATGTACTTGGTTTGATCATCCATTTATATGCTATGTTAGGGTTTAAGCATTGGGAAATGTGGTTAATCCTTAGAACTTGGAAGAGCATCTAAAATGCTTCATTGCTAGGGATAATGTGAGGTAGTTTAGCCGAGTTGTACACTTCTATTAATTATGCAGTTCAACTAATTTAATTCTTGAGGGATTAAGAAAAAAACTATGGGAATTAGGCTCTCTTGTGTGAGGAATCACGGTTAGAGTAATTTCATAGACGTAGTTGATAACTAGAATATTATTAAATAGAGAAAAATTACCCAATTACATCAAGAGAAATTTTGGTAGGGAGCCCCCAACATAATTAACTCCTGCATTCGCTTTTCGTCATCAATCTCAGTGTTTGTTTTCTTTACTCAGTTTTAGTCTAAAATCACATCATCATCTAATTTGCAACCAAAAATGATTCACTTAGCATTTCCCCAATTCATTCATTAATTGCACACAAATTGAATACGCATTAGTTGAGTTCAAACAACATTCATGTGGAAACGATACTCGATTTTACTGTTTTAAAATACTACTTGAACAAATTGGTGTACTTGTTAATTAGTTAACATGACCTTATAAATAATTAACTACTTGCAAATAGATAAAAGATATTTAAATATATTCAAATATGAATAGGTTAGAGATAACTTGTCAGTTAAGGAGTCCGACTGTTAAGGACCGAGTGTCCGTGTTCCTGTTGCAGGATTGACTTGGAAGGTTGACACGTGTCTCAGAGTGCCACGAAGGATGTCACATGTATTTTATACGTTCTGGCAGTACAATAAATATATGAAATTAATTTTGCCCAAAGGGGGGCCAATATATTCTTATCTATATTTTGTGAATATATATGGAAGTAATTTTGATTAGGGGGGGGGGGGATCAAAGCATATATTACAAGTAAAAAAAATTAAGTACCACATGCATAATGTACATAATAAATTTGATATATATAACCATCATATAAAAATAATAGATATCAATTAGAATATAATAGAAAATATCACCTTATAATTTTAATTTATGGAGGACAATATTAGAGCATCTTCAATGCATATTTATTTAGATATGTTGTTTATCATAATTTTGTGAGACCTTACAATTCTACATAGATTTAAATTTAAACCCTGTACATGAAATTTATTACAATGCTAAGATTGTTAAAGTGAGTAATTAATTTAATTTTACGGGTCCTACAATACTTAAAAAATATTCTATTTATGATATAAATTTATCTTACAATGGTTACGTCATTTGGTCATATGAGAAAAAAAAATTAAATAATATTATTTAAAGTTAAACAACTCATATAAACTCATTGCAGATGCTCTTAGTTTATTTCCTCCAACAAAAAGTGAATGAGTTTCAGGCAAGATGCAAAAAGTAACTAATTCAAGAAAAGTCAAGACATAATATTTGTAGAATTTGAAGTTGTGATCATTGTTGTTTTAAAGAGTAAAAATAATTAATTATCATATTTATAGTAAATTAGTATCTAAGTGGAGGTAAGTTGTGCTTCTTGGTTATCTCTCTAAGAATGAATTCAATACTTTTCTTCTTAGGCATCTTTTAATCTAGAAGAAATATAAAAATATAAAAATTATATAAATTGATAACAAATTTCAATCACATTGAGTGAAAACAGACTTTTATTATAGTCAAATATTATTACCCAAAAATTTAATAAAAAAATAATTGAATCATATATGCCATTGTCATGTTTACAGTTAGGTTTATAATTTGTCTTAAGCCCATTAATAAAAATGTTAGTAATTATATTAAGGGTAGGAGGATAAGCGGATTAGTTTGGGTTGGATTTGATTAAATCTACGATTCATCCTAATCAAATTTGATAGTTAGGGTTGGTTTATATTGTTTTTAAGAAAAAAAATGAAACTAAACCTAAATCAACTCATTTGTAAACAATTTGAATTGGTTTAGACCTATAGATAAAAATATTTAATTTTGTCTATTTTTTAACAAATATTTTTTATAAGTTAAATTTTTTTATTGAATGAATCAGACATGATTGTTTCTTATTAAATTTTTTATTAAAAATAAAATTTTGGGATAATGTCACACCCCACTTTACTCCATTGACTCCTATCTATTTATCTATTCATGAGAATAGAAAGTTAAGTATATCATATTCAAGATAAGGAGTTTTAATAAGAATGGTGACGATGAGTTTCAAACACTTTTTTTTTTTTTATCAAAATCAGTTGGACATTACGAGACCTACTCTTTGTAAATAAATCCAAAATATTTTTAAAGTCCGTCTAAAGTGACTTTAATCAATGAAACCCTTGTCATTTTGATCCTGAGATACATTGATATTTACTCAATTTAGGTCAATAAGTTTATATAATCAATAGTTAATAATGTTTTCTTTTTTAGATTTAAAAATATATATTATATATTACATACATTAACAATAATAATAATATAAATTAATGGGTTAATAGGTATGTGAGTATAGATATTAAAACCTATGACTCAACTCAAAACTCAACCGATTTGATTAGTTTGATTCGAGTTTGACTCAAATACAAAAATTATCCAATTCAAATTATTTAGATTGATTTGAATCAATTCGAATTCGCCGATAACCTACGTCGGCCGTCCTTAATTAAGGGACACACAATTATAGTTACTAATTGAATAAATTAAGAGTAATAAAAATGTGTAAACACCAATGAGATTTTTATTCAATAAATTTTCAATGTCATCCAAGTTACTAGAACAGCAATTTTAAGAGTTAAAAATTAAATATTCTACTTCATATTATCTTAACTATTTGTGTGTGTGCGTGTGACCCAAGAGCCATGCGTGGCAAATGGCAGCCACCATCGACGCCGTGCCTGTACCACCACACAAATCACTCTACAGCATTCTCACTTCAAAAAGTCATTTTCAGTACTAACAGTTGGAAAGGCCCAGAAAGCACGATTTGCGCATTTGCATGTCACTCTCCGCTCGAGATTTTCTGCAACGAAATCCTCTTATCTTTGAGGAACCCATTCAGGCTCGCTTCTTCTTCCTTCGTGATGAAAGTTAAGTGAAGTGTCGAATTTTTTTAGTGTGTTTTGTTATTTTCGATGTGATAAGGCTAACCAAAAATAACGGTAATGATATAGGTGTGACAAAATAAATGTAATTTTAGGAATATCAGTGTAATACATGTTAGTTAAACTAAGAAAAGATTAATATAGTTTGTTGTTCTATAAAATAAAATAAGTAATATGAGAAAGATAAATAAAATAAATAAGTTATAAAAAATTATATGAAAACATTAGTATAAAATTCCATAGCTTATTTCTAAGGGGTCTCTATAAAGAAATGTGGGTAAAAATATGTATAATTTTAATGAATTTCAATTAATTATAATTGTGTTTAGAAGAGTGAATTAATCACATTTATTTACTAATATTTAAGTATTACTTTTTAAAAACAAAACAAGAATTTCCATGTACCACTAGATTTTCCATAACCACTCCCACTAGTAAAGCATAGTTGCCAACATATCTATTGCTTTTCATTTTGTTCCACATACATGGTTTTCCATTATATATAGAACTTCCTTGCTTGGAGAAAGAATCTAAAAGGATCACGGCATATATAGAGAAGTAGTACTACACTCACAACACATAACCCACTTAAGCATAGGAGATAGAGAAGAGCTAGAGAGAAAGCTTAGCTAGATAGCAGAAAATTTTAAAATGGAATGGAGGTCATATTATCTGGATATGGTGCTTGTACCATTAGCATATATGGTAACTGTTGCTTATCATGTTTGGTTGTGGCATAAAACTCGTACAGAGCCTTTTTCCACCACCATCGGAATCAATGCTCATGCACGACGCTTCTGGGTGCCTGCCATGTTGAAGGTAAATAACTAATCATATCTCCATGAAAACCTTAACAATTATGTATATTGTAATTTTGTTTTTGATTCCTCTAGTTCATCCTAGCTTATCACTCTTAATGAAAACATGCATATGATAGAGCTAGCACTAATTTAAAATTCTGAACATAGATACATCCAACTTTTCAATTCCATACCAATAGACTTAGTTTTTCATATATATTATATCAATTTCCATCCCTTTTTTTGCTACTTCCAATATTTCAACAAAGTAGACACTTTGTTAAGCTCTCTCATTTGTTACATAACTATGCGTTAGTCGATCTAATTAACCAGCTAGGCGTGTGTTAATTTGGTGAATAAATCTAATGGCTGATTATGAAACGATTTTGATTTGTTTGCCGGCCCTCTTTAATTTTTCTATGCATGCTCCAAATTTGATGTTATCTCGCTACGGTGATGCTTGGAATTGTGAAAAAACAACTTCATAAATTAAAGGTGGTGTATTTTGAAATCTTTTGTTTACGAGGGTTCTGGACTCTGACAAAAAAAAAAGGATCTTTCAAGAGTTCCGTTCATTTAAAAATCGTGTTTACTGTATAGTATTCATGAATTTCAGGTATCTTTGCTGTGATGTTTATCATTTTAGCATCTTAAATATTTTGAGAGAATCAACATACAATTGGCTGGCCGAGGTTTAGGAACTTTTGACTATGTAACGTGGGGCCTTTTGCAAAATATGAACCATCCCACCACTTTCATTTAAAAGTGGGTAGGTAATTTCAGAAGAAAAAAATAAATAAAAAATAAAAAAACTCCACTTTGAAAATGTTTCCTCTTCACAATGCATAACTTTATCTTTTTTGTCTCAATGCTAATTTAGCTAAGAGGGTATTTGTTTCTTTTCCCCCAATTTTGAAGAGTCTATTCACAATTAATTCCGAGTCATATAATAAGCTAGTGCTTCAATTCCGAAAAGACTAGCTAGATATTTAACTTAATGTCCATAATCAAATAAATGCTTGTAGAGGGTTAATCCCAAAACACTATAAAAAATGTTTCAAAAACATAATAATATATCTTACTCACGCATAATATCATCAAAATTGGATACAAATTAAAATTTTTAGTTGCAACTTAGTATCTACAATAGGTTTTAAAAAGTATCTAAAAATATAAAATTTAGATATATATATCTTGTCTAGATAAAAAATCATGATATATATGTTTGGAATAGATTCTATAAAACTGAAACAACCCTTTTGATTTTGAAATGTATTTTGATATGTATGTATTCTTCCGACCTTAAATCTTAATTTGATATAATTAGATCAGTTCACTTCATTCGAAGTATTATTCATTTTGATATTCATCTAAATTTCACCATTTTTCCCTTAAAAAAGAAACATTTAAAGAGTAAAAGTATGATATTCAAACCAATATCAAAATAAATAATATTTTAAATGGAACAATCTTAATTAAAGAGGTAACAGATTTGAGGTGAAAATATATATACACATGAAAAAAGGTGAGAATAATTAAAGTGTGTTTTGTTTGTATTTTTATTTTCTGTTTTCATTTTTTGAAAACTGTTTTCATTTTCAAAAGATTAAAATTCTGAAAATATATTTGTTTTGACTTCTTGTTTTTTGCTTTCAAGAAATATAAACACTAAAAATGTGTTTTAAAAAAAATGTATTTTTAAATTTGCTTAAAATTACATTCTTTACATTTTTGTCAATTTTTATGTTAAATAAAGAAACTCAAAGATTAACATTTATATCCATGGCAGGACATTGAAAAGAAAAACATTTTGGTAGCACAAAGTCTTCGAAATTTGATCATGGGATCAACCCTAATGGCCACCACGGCCATTCTCCTCTCAGCTGGCTTGGCAGCAGTAATAAGCAGCACTTACAGTGTGAAAAAGCCTCTTGATGATGCTGTCTATGGTGCTCACAGCGAATTCATGGTAGCACTAAAATACGTGACACTCCTCACCATATTCTTGTTCTCATTTTTCTGCCACAGTCTCTCAATTAGGTTCCTCAACCAATTGGCCATCCTCATTTGCGCACCACAAGATGCAATGTCATTGGTGACCCCAGAGTACTTAACCGAGATTTTGGAGAAAGGAACTTTTTTGAACACTGTTGGGAACAGGATCTTCTACTCAGCACTTCCTCTTTTGCTTTGGATCTTTGGGCCAGTGCTGGTTTTCTTGTGCTCTATTGCAATGTTGCCCGTGTTTTACAACCTTGACTTTGTTTGTGGGAGAGTAAAAGCAAAGATGGTGGTGATCAATGATAAAAGTGACTTTGCTTGATGTATTAATATTATTATTATTCAGCTAAGACTAAGAACATGGAATAGATAAGATTAGTATATATTGGGTATGCGTCATCATGCGTATGTGTTGTTTACTTGTTTACAACTTTTATGTTGTAAAGGTAGTGGTATTTTACTCGCACAAAATAATTAAGTGCATGCATGTCGAAGCGCTTTACCGAAATAATTCAAAATGGCTTTTGATAAGTGGCTTTGATTATGATTACCATTAGCCTTTTTATGTGTCTCCATGCCATAGCCTTTTTATTGTAGCACTAGAAAGTTCTTTTCTTTGCTGAATGAAATAGGAGATCATGTAACGTGTTTCAAAAATATAACCGATTTATTTGCATGAGGAAGTTCTCTATTATAATATAGAGATTGGCATATCTTGTTGGCCATTGTATTTTCTTTTTGAAAGAAAAAAAAATACAATGATGAACCATATGCCAATTTATATTATAATTCTAAATATGCATTCTTTTTGTTTTTATTCGTTACAAGAAAAAAATTATCTTTCATTATTATAAATTTTATGCAGCTTAAATATGTTTTTATTTTTATAATATATTTATTTATTTTTTTAGTTTCTATTTTTTTTTATAATTTTGAACCATTAAATTTTATTTTATGATTTTAGTCTCTATCACTATTTATTAATGATGTCTCCCCAATCTATAGGAGAATAGACTTCACATATCTTATATTTTAGGGATTAAAATAAATAAATTTTAATATAAGATGGACAAATATCAAAAGTTTGTAATTTAATTTATTATAAAGCTATTTTTTATCAGGACTAAAAGCATAAAATAAGTATATTTAGAGACTAAAATAATAATTTTTATAAGGACTAAAAATATATAAAAAGTATATTTTAGGAACTAAAATTATATTTAAATTATGTTTTTCTTGTCATTGGATTTATCTTT
Source organism: Glycine max (assembly GCF_000004515.6). NCBI lineage: Eukaryota > Viridiplantae > Streptophyta > Magnoliopsida > Fabales > Fabaceae > Glycine > Glycine max. The sequence goes on from NC_038245.2 coordinate 39,146,256, forward strand.
CTAACAAAAATGATGACATGACTAATAGTATTTGAAGTGACTTTAATATAGATAGGCCAAGATTGTCAAGTACATAATATTATGTGTCACATCATGATTTGATTTTTTCTAATTATTTTTTAGAGTTAAATATTAAAATACTATAGCTAAAAGCTAAAAAAAATAAAAATACAAATATTAAAAAGCAAAAAACAACACATTACATGGATGAAATAATGTTTAAACCTTAAATTAATTATCAAAATAAAATAAATGTTTAAATATTAAAATACTCTCTCCATTTTCACACTACCCTTTTTTTATCTCCTCACATAGATAGAGAGGAGGAGTATCTTAACATTTAAGGTGTGTTTAATTTAGAAGATGAAAATAAAAGAGAAATTTTTGCATTAAAGAAGGGTTATTGCTTTGGTGGATCAACATTTTTTAAATGGTCCAAAATATATCTTATATCTAAACTATTAGATTAATCTCATTTCATAGGTCAAATTTGCATTCTTTTCACCATATCATTGCTTCCACAAATCTCAATTGTTGGCTCCTCCATCTTAGTCGGGGTTCTATCATCATTGTGGCTTCCTTCTCCTGTTCTTCCACTTTCCATCCGGTGCACACCAAGTCATTGAAACCCTAGCATGAAGTCGATGTCGCACCTTAAGTGAATAAGCGTTTCCTTTCCACCCCCACAAACCACCCCACCATCATTGAGTGCTGCAAGAAGAATTCGCACGAACAATTGCTTAGTGTTGTGCCTCAGGCACTACGATAAATGGAAAAATCTTGAAGAATGATGGCAAGTGGTGGCCAGTTAAAGGGAGGGTCAGCAATGTTGAGGCACTTTGTTGTGATGTCGTAACGGAGATTCTTGAGGATTTTCTATGGGATCATGAGGGTGTTGTTTTTTTTTTAAAATAAAATAAAATAAAATCACAAGACATGCCTATTCCTGAGTATCAAATTACACACAATCTCCAAACTCACCCTCTACCTCCCAAGTACATAGATAATTACATTCAACCTTCACCCAAAGAATTCAGCGTGGAGATAATATAAGCCCTCTGTATGCCAAATCATCGTGACAACAAAAACAAGTGTCCTTCAAGCCAAGTGTGAAAATGATGCAAGTGGTCAAGTGGCATGGTGATTGCGATAGGGAGGGAGGAGAGGAGGAGGTGGCAGAAGATGTACAATGTGGAGGTTGGATCGCGACAGGCGTTGAACTGAGGAGGCTATGGTAGTGAAAGAGAAAAAAATAAAATGTGGAGGATATATGATGGCTAAAATTAGTGTTGCACAATGAACCACTTATATGAAGTGGTCCATGTTAGCCTAGGCCTTAAAATAGAGTATAATTTTACAAAAAAAAAAGTACATAGTTTCTCTCATTCGTTCCAAACACAACCTTAAATCTTTATTTCATTTTGTTATTTAATTTAAGAGTTAAATATATATTTTGTGCTTATAAATATGTCATTTTTTTATTTAACTCTAAGTAACATTTATTATATAATATTCAAGAAAATAATTGAAAAATAAAATAATAACATGACAAATGATGATGTAATATTCTTAATGTGTCATTATTTATGTCACAATCTTGTGTTATGTGACAAAGTTGTGTAACACATTGTTAGCCATGTCATCGTTTTTAATGGAAATTAACAATCATTAATTACTAGAAAAATCAAAATTAGTGACAAAGTTTTGTGATGGAATATAATCCTTTATAATTATTGACGACCTTTGTGAGGGATTTATAAAATTTGTGATGGACATGTATTTTAGTTTGTGACAAAAATTTTAAATGATGTGACAAAGTAAATTCCATCATTGTCTATGATGGGACAAAAAAATCCCTTGCTAAAGTTTTTGTGATGCCAAAATTTGTGAGAACTTTTGTTCGTCATAGACTCGTTTTGTGAAGGATTTTTATTTATTTAATGATGGATTTGACTCCTCATTAAATTCAATTTCCTAGTAGGGAATACGAAATAAAAGATAGGACTAAAACAATATATTTAAAAAAAGATGAAAACAATATTTAAGTTAATAATATATAGTGTGTGTTGAACAATGGATTAACATTGACCTAATTTCATAAAAAAAAAAATACTGATACACACAACATCAAAACCTTCCATCTCTCCTACACACACTTATGGCTTCCTTCTTATTTTTGCAGTGTTGTTGCTAAAAGCTCCTTAATTTGACATCTACACAGTAACATATTGTTGCCCTCTTCCATTTCGATTTCCTTAATCGTCCTCCTCCTTGCAAATAAAACATCCTAAAATTGTTATCTTCCTTGCATCTAAAAATTCATCTTTGTTCGAATCCCATCACCATATTCCTTGCATCGTCTTTGTCAGATTGTCCTCCTTCACTTCAGTCGCTTCAATTGTCCCTATGTGAACCCCACCTCTTCACCCCATCTGAATGTGCATCATCACAAAAATCTTATGTTTGTTTATTTAAAAAATTGAACCCCTTAATTATTGTTTCCTCCTTCATTACTTCTCATGAAGTGATAAATCCATAGTTGACTGTATTTCAATGTGAGTTTTCATGTCATATTCATGCATTTTGATATATATTTTTTTTGAAAAAACTCACGATTTGGTACAAGTTTGTGAAGGACAGGTGCTTAAGAGGTTTTATGTGGAAAAGAGCCAAAAATCTTGAATTTTTGGAGTCAATCAGATGACCACAGTCATGATAATTTTGTACAACTACAGTAATTTTGGACCCTCGTGGTCTGCTTTTATCACCTGTCACTTAAAGATTTCAAGGATCACATGCTAGATTTTAAATCCTAATTAGTTCATAAGATTAAAAATAATAATTGATTTTTTAATTAAGGAAGATAGAAGGAAGGTCTTCGTAGAATATTATAAATAAGGAATGACAACCTCTTTTTTTAGTCTCTTTTGTTTGTTCTATACATTCTTGAGAGTTCTGAGAGAGAAGATGATCGTATGTGAGTCTCTTAATTGTGGAGGAGTGCAGAGAACACAATTGTGATGGATTTTGGCCAAGTCTCGTTCTCTTTGATATGTATGTGTTCTTTATTGGGATTTCTAGTTTTGTCATGGCCATGAGCAGCTAGTCTCTCTAATCTGGGATGACGATGTAGCCATATTTTGTACCCTTTTTTTGTTTTTAATGAAACCATTGATGTTTTTCAGTCAATTAAATCTCTTCTTTATTCTTGATTGACCCAGGAAGAGATTATTTCTACATAACTTGCATAATCAAACTAGTTATGACAAATTCCAATCAATTAATTAATTGATCACCCTTGTTTTGATCTTAATCCTTTGCCTAATACGATAGTTCTATGATCAATTGTGTATTGAATAGGGCAAAAAGCGTTATTAAACCATGACAAAAGGTTAATAATTGAATTTGAGAATACTAGTAATTGACAATATTTGGGGTTTTGTTAGAATTAGAATCGGGAAAAATTGGAGTAAGTGTGAAATCACAATCCTAGGTTGCTTATTATAATTATTTTCACATCAACTCTTTTGTCTTTAATTCTTATTTGCTAAATTAAATAATTGACCACAACTATATTTCATTTAATTTAACATTAAATGTTTAGTTTTACAAAATTAATTGTTTGGGAACACAATTGATCCTTTGAGTTTGATATCTGGACTTTAAGTCCATTGTTACTTCTAACACCCTTTTATCCCATGACACATACACTTATAATATTTTCTAAATATGTTCGTAGAAAAATTTAATTAAAATGATGTATCGAATTTAAAAAAAAACTTATTTTGCGGTAAGAGTATTACATGTCAAATATTTGTAAACTTAAAGAAAACATATCAATAAAAAAAATGTAACTCCATGTTAAAAAAATCTTGGCGCTCCAAAGTCCATACATATCATATTAAATATTATTAAAAACTACTCATTAATTTAATTCTTAGATAAATTAATAAAACATGTGTCATAATGTTACATTGTCTCAAAACATCCATAACCCTAAAATTAATAGTAATATAAAGTGCAAATCTAAGCCTCTAATGTAACATGATTATCATAACCTTACATAGACTCACCTGCAAGGGTGACATTCAACTGAAACACAAACAAGACAAACAAATCGGGAGTGAGATACATCTCACAATAAATTTAAAACATTATGAAAGTCATAAAGATATAAGATACATTTATAAACAATTAGGTTCCACAACACAAGCATGTCTCATCCAAATCAAACATCCTAAACACAAAGTCACACAAACAATGTGATGCACTTTAGACTTGTAGATTCATATGTATGTGGTACCATTTTGGAAAATACCGTGAATGTAGTTCAGGGGTCCATCTAGTCAACGAATTGTCACACCATGGGTAACCCGACACTATCACTCTCATTGAGATGACACCACCGACGGTGCATTAGGGTGTTTCGGCCTTTCAAGGATACTCCAATGAATGTAATTAGCATGAGCTTAAAGGAGATTTTAAATCGTTGCACCTCCAAGATCAAAGTCATACGTAAACTCATTCATGTAATCAGCATGAGCTTAAAGAAGATTTCAAACCGTTGCACTCCCAAGGTCAGAGTCATACGTCAACTCATTCATGACCTCCTCGGTTAGGTTCATAAACGTCCTTCACTTCAAAACACATGCACAACATGATGCGTGGTCCATAGACAATATGCACACGGTTTATTTTCAAATTCCATTAGAGATTCGTATCCCACATGAATTATGTTCTCCTAACATTTTTTCGCAACACATACGCATATCATGGCATATTACTTACACATATACTCGTTGACATCATGCATTCAATCACAATATCAATCATGGACACATTCACTCATTTACACAACAATATAATCACACCACTTCATTCGCCAATTCATAAGTATAAACATCTTGCACCGTACTATCACTCATTATGATATCAATATTACATACTCATTTTTCCTCCTACGTTACTTTGACCTTCATAGAGCATAATAATCATGTCTAGAGTTGTACTAACCCTATTAAGTTATTTCTTATCTCATTTTAAATATAAGACAGTTAACTACAACTTCTATATTGACCTCAAAATTCCTTTCAATCGTTTAGGAACCAAAAATTAGAAAATATATAAACTAACCGCATAATTTTGACAACTTAACCTTTACTCACTAAAATTGTAATATATGGAGTTATATAAATATTTTTTTGAGTGAAATCAAACCCCGTACCTAGATAACATCTAGGGCTACAAATATTATTTAGAACATAAAGTCTAATTCTATCATTTAAGTACACATTTTGGTGTTCTAAGTTAATGTTTTCTATCAGAAAATCAGCATGTGCATCCAAGATCAATTATCAAATTCAATTTCAAGAATATTAAAATGGCAAAGCATCAAAACATCTGACAATCAAATTCACCCAAAATCATAACAAAACAAAGTGTTTTAGGGTATTCACAACCCATCCAAGAAAATAAACATGTTGTAATCATAAACCTAAGATCATTCAATCTACCTGTGACTCATTACCACATATACAACAAACGAAAAAGACATAACTCACTTCCCATATCCTCAAATGAAGAAATTCCTTAACAAGAAAAGGAAGATGATCTCATGACCACTCCCAAGAATGCATTAACCTAATGACTTCCTCCACCATGATCGTCATGACAACTCTTATTATGACAAAAACTTGGTTGTGATTTAAAACACAATTTCAAGCTGTCTAAATTCCCCAAATTTGAAAACTCAAAGGGAAATATAAAAATATTGATTGAGGGGCTCCATGCCTAACACTAAACCCACTTAATTCTTTGGTGCATATAAGACTTGTTGGTCTCTTCTATATAAAGGTGAAGAAATGGGTTTATGAGGTTATTTTTCCCAATGTAAGACTGAGTGTTTTTCATGATCAAGTGACCTATTTTGGAACTAATTTTCTCTAAGATAGAAGCTAATTTTGGTTTTTAAGGTATATGACTGAATTGTAATTTTTTCAACAAATTTTCCAACAACACAAAAAATACCTCAAACAGACAACTGTAACCCAATGTATGATGTGGTTTATCTAGGGTTGTCATCATAAAACTAACACTAAGAGAACTTTTCAAGCATTTTAATTATAAGAAATTAATTTAATACTCTTCTAATACCAACTATAATATAATAAAGACAACATCAACAATAATATTAATATACACAAAATTCACACACGTGTATAGAAACACACAGTATCACAACACAAATACATACTTAGGACAAAACTAATAATACACAAATAATAATAATAATAATATCAATAATAAATATTTACAAAAGATATAATAGAAAGATTTTAATAAAAGTTCTTATGACATTCCTAATAATTAAAACTGGTGTTAGATTACTACTGCGTAGCATCATTGAGCACCCTCACTAGTGCCGCCATGCTCGATCTCTTTTGCCTCATAAACCTCAATTTGTAGTCCGTTATTCCTCAACAACATAACACAAACTTTGTTTACCCTTCACACAAAAAATGGTGTCTTCATTTATTAACACAAACCTCTTTTGCCTCATAAACCTCAATTTGTCGTCCCTCATGCCTCAACTACATAACCCAATCTGCCATCATATTTTTTATTGGAGGTACAGGATAGGAGATAAAAGTTGGGGACAAGATTTCCATCCTAAAATACGATTAACTGTAATGAAAGTGTCACATTAACAATCCACTTAACATGTCACCCAACATTGATGGCAAGTCAACAATCCACTTGGCATGCCATACAACACATGCCATATCAGCATAAGCACAAAATATAACCAGATGACTAAAACAAAAATTAGGTAATTTAAAGGGATAAAAAAAATGAGCATAGCAAAAATGCAACTCAAAACTAAATCCTTTGATTTTGTGGTAAATCATATTTAGTGTGAGAGGAATACTTGTGCAGATAGGTTAATTAGTTTCTCACGGTTCTTCCATTGACTCTTTTTGTTGGTGAAACTTTACCCCACCTTTGTTACAAATCTTTTTGTGCAAGATAGATACGTCTTACCTTAATATAAGTTTACATACTCCCACTAGGAGTTCATGTCCCCCCTCGTTTTGTTTATATTTTTTCATCTTGATATATTTAATGAATTTAATTAGGCTGCTTGTGGTTACTGTGGTGCCAGCATGGCTAGGATGACATCAACCTCATAGCTCTTGTGCTCGCTTTCCCGGTTTAAAATAAAAAGGACAAAATTAATTAGGCCAAGCATTAATTATTTATTTATTTTTTTCTCTCACGCAGATCATCTATTTTCAATTCTACTTCTACTCGGTCTTTTAAAAGAAAAAATCTTATTGTTTCGTTCTCTGCAAGTATATATAAACTATAAAGTAATTAAAAGCCCAGGTGGGCCCAATGCCGCAGCTTCACCCGATTTCTTTACTTAATTGCATACCAAAAGCTAAAGCAATATATTAATTTAAGCAAAATATGGTGAAGATTCGACAGAGCAAATCCAATAAAACTAAAGATTCATTTTTTAACCGGAATTAGGCTACCTGAAAAAAAAAAAGTAAGAATTTAGATAAAGAATATAACATGGCTGCATATTCTTCAAGTGTTGGTCGGATAATTCTTCAATTTTGTTCTCTTTCACATAAACACGATTCTTTTTTCCCCTTAGGAATTTCGAAAATCACGCATACAAATCGAATTGACGGAACCAAATTCCACCCACCAAATAAAGTTAGTGGCATCATGTACATATACGTCATGTGTGTGCGTGCGACAAATTTGCAAATGAAGAATATGTAGGAGAGACGCCCGAGGAACAATAACTAACATCACGACAGGGGAGAAAATTGAAAATTCCCCTTCGTTACAACAAACAAGTTAACATATCTAATACAAAGATAATCTATATTTACCGTCTAAGAATTTTAATTATATATATATATATATATATATATATTTTAAAATATACTAAAATATAAATAATATAATTATTTTTTTAACTGTTGTTCAGTTTCGGTCAAATTTGCCATAAATAACTTTAATAATAAATGAATACAATATAACGGTTGGATCGATGAAAGAAATTTGAATACATTTTAATCTATATTTTATTATTATTTTCCTTTAAGAATCCGTATCTCAATTCTAATAACTTTTAGAATCTATGCCAAACTTACAATCTTTTTAATTTTACCTCAAATGAGGTCTGGGTTCATCTTGGACCCATATATTATTTTTTATTAATAAAAGAATGCGCTCGGATTAGGAACATATTGGTAGGAAGCATATTCTGGAAGAGTTAAAATCGTGGTTTCATGCGCGATCTCAATCTCATCCTATTGCTTCAAACGCTAAATAATCAGTATTTTGGTATTATATAGCAGAATGCTAAGATCCACATTCACGCTTTAACATCTTCTTTTTGGGGCGGTGATTCATTAACTAATTGAATCAAAACTTGTACATACATATACAGAGAGAGAACATATATAGAAAAATTATGAAATACATATATATATAGTAAAGAATATAAGTCAGTATTTCGTAGGATGTGACTCAAAATTGATGATACTACGGAATAGAATATAACTGGTTTAAACTTTAACCAATATAATGGAATGGAATATTGTGATTGAAATACGCTTGTATGCGAACCTCTTTCACTCAATTGGTGGGAAGAGAACTGCAAAAAGTCATACACATATATAAAGAAGCGTTGTTTATCACCAAATATATATATATAAAGACGCAATTGAAAGAGGTAGCTAGATACATATGGAGTGGAGGACATGTTATCTGGATATGACACTGATACCTTTGGGGTTACTCATAAACATTGGCTACCATGTTTGGTTATGTTATAAGGTCAGGACACAGGCTTCCTTAACCATCTTCGGAATAGATGCCGATGGCCGGTGTTCGTGGGTTCCTGCCATGATCAAGGTACGCCTCCTTAAATTTCATATAGTGAATATGATATATATATATATATATATCATATTCACTATAGTTAGTCGAATAGAATGAGTATTTGAATTGTTGTAAATTTCATAATATATGATTAAATATTCTTATAAATAAAAAAATATTAAACTTTAATTGGCTTATGAGTATAAAAGTCTTTACATTGTCATTCAATCTGTTTTCTAAAAAAAAAAACATTATCACCCAATCATGACTTTTAATGCATCTATTTTTTTTTTTTGTATCGTAGTTTTTTTTTTTTTTTATGTTTGGAGTAAAAGTGTTAGAAATCATTAGTGAAAATGTTAGGAGATTTTTATCCAAAAAGAGGGCAATAATTAATTTATGAGTGGTTTGAAAAGTGAGAAATATGTATTAAGAAAAGAGACAAATTAACTTTTGTTTATTTTCAGAAAATTTATTTCTACCATTCAGTATTTTTCAAATTTGATGTATGAATTTTATTGAAGGATATTGAAAAGAATAACATTGTAGCTATCCAAAATATTCGGAACATGATCATGGGATCAATCTTTATGGCCAGCACAAGCATCCTTCTCTGCTGTGGCCTTGGAGCAATGATAAGCAGCACCTACAGTGTGAAGAAGCCTCTCATTGACTCAATTTATGGAGCACACGGGGAATTTGTATTGGCACTAAAATATGCAACCCTCTTTACAATATTCTTATTCTCATTTCTCTTTCACTCTCTCTCAGTTAGGTTTCTCACCCAGTTAAGCATTCTCATTTGCACACCACAAGATGCCATCATGACCTTGGTTACCCCAAAGTATTTGACTGAGCTATTAAGAAAGGCCACTTTTTTGAATATTGTGGGAAACAGGATTTTACACACAGGACTTGCCCTTCTCCTTTGGATCTGTGGACCAGTGATGGCATTCTTGTGTTCAGTTGCCATGTTGTTGGTGCTTCATAAGCTGGACTTTGTGGCTAGAAAAGAAAAGATAAAGGTTGGAATTACCGAAGAAAGTGGCACACAGCCTGAGATTTGAACTAGAGTTTCAAGTTTGACATGAAAATGCATTGAATTATACTTTTGCAAACACCTCAATTCATTTGTAGATTTAATGATCAGAATTTTATTTAGGTTTTGCCAGTTTTCTTGCAAGGTCCCTATATATATATATATATATATATAAATGTCGAATATATGAAAATATGGAATTACATGAAATGATTTTATTCAATAAACAAAAAGGAGTTCATGTGAATAAAATGTTCACATCAATGTTAATCATCAAATTAAAAAAAATTATCAAATAAGAATATGAAACATTTCCGATCCAAAACAAGGTTGTCCAATTTTTTTTTTCAAAAGAAAAACAAGTTAAACAGAAGAATAACATAAAGTAACATGTTCAAAACATTATGCAAATAATATAGAAACTCATGTCTTAATGTTATATCCTATCATAGTATTGTGTCTCAGCATCCTCTAGCACGATATTCTTTAAAGTCATTCACCTAACCATCTGCTCCTACAAACACAAAGGTTTGAGGTCATTACAGGATCCAAACACAAACAATACAAAGAGGGTGAATTATCACATTTCTAACAAGGTAGAGATAAACGAAAGCACACACACCCACACATATAATATAAACATAACAAGCTCAACTTAGCACAATTTACATCATTTTACCACTCGTTGCATAATATTACTTGTCCTAAGAATTTAATCACAAAATCACATTTCACACCTTTACAATAATCATGTATTTAGAACAACACACTTCAAGTACAACACAACATCTCACACTCACACAATTCATTATCCACCATCACGTAACAAGTCACAATGATCATTACACAGACGTTATACAACAAATACATTAAAACTCAATCCTATATGCAATGTGATACCATGTTAGTGAAAAATCTCATCGGGTGTCTAGGAATACATGACAAGATAGATCACACATTGGTAAATTAGGTCACTCTCACTAGGGAAAATCATAGGGAGACCAGTCAGAGTCACACTGTTTTGCGAGAATGTTTCAATCATGTGGGATCGATACATGCTTAAAGATGCATTCAAACCGAATGTATTTACCCCAAGGCCTAGATTCCAAAGAGTCCATTAGTGTCTCTCCTTCCTCATTCAGGTTCAACCCAGAAAATATTTTAACACGCAGATTCTATCTATGAACTATACAAAACACACGACTCCTCAATTGTTCTCAAAATAATTTAAACTCATCGCATCTCAAAGTGATTAAACTCGTCGTGTTCTCACAGTTGATCTCATCGTAATACTCATCGCGCATTAACTCGTCGCCCTTAAAGGGTCTTACAATCGTGTGATTGTACGATTTATAACTCATAACTCAATGCATACAATATCTCAATACATATGTATCTTACAATGCAACACATACTCAATTTATCACATACACACAATCTCAATCACAATGTTATAATCTTAAAGCAACATGTTATCACACATCATAAATCATATACACATCACACAATATTAATATATACATGACACAAACACGGACTTTACCTATGGACTATACAATACACACAACTACTCAATTATTTTCAAAATCATTTTAACTCGTCACACCTCAAAGTAATTCAACTCGTCGGGTTCTCACAGTTGATCTCATCGCAATACTCGTTGCTCATTAACTTGTCACCCTTAAAGGGTCTTACAGTTGTGTAATTGTACAATTCATAGCTCATAACTCAATGCGTACAAAATCTCAATATACATGTATCTTACAACTCAACACATACTCAATTTATCACTTACACACAATCTCAATCACAATTTCATAATTCTAATATAACAATATATCACACCTCATGAATTATATACTAATCACATAGTAGTCATATTTGTATGGCACAAAACATATATATATTAAACTGAACTATATTATTTTCAATTAAAAAAAATTCTACAACAATTAAATTAAAATTACATCAAAAGAAATTACTACTAAGAATTACCTTTACAACTTTCTTTAATTTATTATTTTATTATTTTTATTATTACAATGTATATAACATATTGATCATCATCGTGAGAAGATACAATACAAAGACAATAATTTGTATAAATTAAGCAACTAAAGATAAGATTATTTAGAGTACAATTCATGTTCGTTAATAAAGTGCAATTGATGTGTGTGATGTCAAATATCAAAAATGCAGTTGTATAGGACATAAAAATTCGCGTATAATTTTGGTTTGATTTGAAAGTTTATTTTAATATAACATTACAATACTTTTTTTAATCTACCGTAATATGCAAAACAAAAACAGAGAAATTTTTTTTCCTTTGACCATTTATTCTTTATCACTATATTCTAGATTCAAATATCAACTCATAACGGAAATTAACTAGTAAAGACATCATACTAATCATTCAGTTTCACCAATTCACGCTAATTAGAAAAAAAAATTCCAATTTTTAGGATTCATACTCAACACAAGAACACATCAATTTTACAACAATTTTGCATTGGGACATCAATTGGCCCATCAAACATATATAATTGAAAAGATAGAATCAAAATTACATAAACATCATGAAACTCATCCCAATTGATTCTCTAAGGATCCATACATATGTTCTCACTATTCCCCAACTGTGAATAATTCATCTCTTACCTCTAAGCGAGCTTGCGTGTGTAGTCCGACAGCTATAGTGGTGTCTCCAGAGGTTCCCTAAAATTTCTCAAGCTTTTTCTTTGGTTGCTCTGTTAGAATTTTCAAGCATTAGGGAGAAGCACAAGGGGTTGGAGCCTCAATTTCACTGTCTCGGTGAGATGGTAATTTATTTTTCTACATATATTATTTCACAAATCCCAACGGTGAGAATGTGTGAAAATCAGTTCTCAAGGTGGTTCCCAAATTTCAAGACAATCCAATGGTTAATAAATCCTGGATCCTAGTTTTACTAGGATATGTTTGGGTGTATACGAAAAAAAAAAAAGAATTTTGAGAGAGGAAGAAAAGAGAACGAATTTGAGAGGAAGAAAGAGCGTACAAGATAGCTTTATTTTACTCCCTAATAAATAAATAAATAAAACATCATTTTATTTTCTAAGAACACATATTTGTTTTATTTACCTTAAAACAATTATTTTAATTAATAAAATTATTTCTCCTTATTAATTTAATTATAAAAACCTCATTATTTTTTTAAAACTCTGTTTATTTTTAAATAAAACACTTTTTAACCTCAATCATAATTTCATAATTCTAATATAACAATTTATCATGCATCATAACAATATATCATGCCTCATAATCATAGGTTGATCATGTTCCACTTTTAAGAAGCTAACTTCTACTTTTGAAAGACTTTATCTAAGAGGGTATCTATAGCTAGCTTGCTGAAAATTAGTACTCTTTCATAATGCACATAACAGAATTTGTGCAACAAGCTAATTAAAGCACATTAGTAAGTTTGCTAAGTTGTATTTGAAAAGGGTAACTATAAATCATATAAATTTTCATAGGCCAGTTTTTATCCAACAACATGATTCTAACTAGTCGAAAAATCAACCTTAGGCAGCATGTAACTCACAATTATATAGAAAATTACGGCATCCAGTCTAATCCTTTAAGAATTCATTGATTCTTTGGACTGAAACTTTGTGCAAACTTTTTAACCATTTATACACATTTCCAAATTTGTTTGTGACCTTAATATCAGTGTGAAAAATGTGCAGACTCTTAGCTATAGTTGGTTATCCTAACTATAGTTAGTTATTGTTACTGCAGTTAGTTAACTAGCTTAGTTAATTAGTCTTTCTCTTTGTTTGTAGCAGGTATATAATACAGTTTTGGACTCTGTTTGTAATTCATTATTTTGTTTATCAATAATATCCATCATTTTGTGCTTCTTCCTTTTTCTCTTCTCGGATTCTCTCTTTCTTTTTTTCATCAAATATGTTGAGAATGAACATCATGATGGTATCAGAGCACTTCAATTGAAGAGCTCTGTTGTGCATCAATACTCTGATTCTTCTCTCCACCTTTAATCAGTGATTTTTCTACCACAATGAATGAAACTTTTAATCAAACACTTGATGTGCATAATCCTTACTATTTGCATCCGAGTGAGAATCCAACAACTGCTTTGGTTTCTCCTGTTCTAAATCCAACAAATTACAATTCATAGAGTCGTTCTATGCTCACTGCTTTGAGTGCGAAGAACAAACTGGAGTTCGTTGATGGAACCATTTCCGAGCCACAATGAAACAATTTGTTGCATTATGCTTGGCGCAAGTGCAACAATATGGTTGTCTCCTAGATTGTTCATTCTGTTTCAACCTTGATTCGCTAAAGCATTTTATGGATGGATAAAGCTGTTGATGTTTGTAAAGATCTAAAATCACAATATTCACAAGGAGATTTGATGCAAATCTCATATCTGCAACACGAAGCTGCTTCAATCAAACAAGGTGACATTTCTGTAACAAATTTCTTTACCAAATTACGCATAACTTGGGATGAACTTGGGAGTTTTAGGACAAATCCTTTATGTTCTTGTTCGATTTAATGTTCTTGTGGAGCACTTTTGATTGTAATGGAAAGAAAAAAAGAAGACCAAATGATGCAATTCTTGAGAGGCCTTAATGATCAATATGCTAATGTGTGTTCTATCATTCTCTTAATGGATCTGTTACCTCTAATCATAAAAGTGTTTTCGTATGTCGTGCAACAAGAACGACAAACTCTTGGTAGTGCTAGTGTCCTTGGTAGTCTCAATCTTGAATCCAGAGATTATTCTCAGTTAATGCTGTTAGCAGCAAGTAGTACACAAATTGCAGATTTTGTGGTCTCTCGGTCACACTGAAAGTGTATGTTATCGAAAGCACAACTTTCCTATGAATGGAAGCAATAACAAGAACAATCAGATCTGTAGTGCTAAGATGCACTCTCATTGTGGTAGGATTGGCCACACTATAGATGTTTGCTTCCGCAAACATGGTTATCCACCAGGATATAAATTCCATAACATCAACAGCTCAGTGACAGGTGATATGCAAGTCACTGCAATTGATCAACAAAGTCAGGACACTCATGCTCCAAGCTTCACATCTCAACAATATCAAGCATTGTTGGCCTTAATACAACAACCAAGTCATGGTGCTTCCTCATCCACACCTCATGTTAACCAAATTGGTACATTCTCTCCATGTCTTGGTATTAGTACGTCAACCAATTTAGGTAATCTCCCACATCTCTTTTGCAATTCTGTTTCAAATTCTACTGCACCTTGGATCTTAGATTCAGGAGCTACAAACCAAATGTCTTCATCCCTAGCCAATTTTTCTTCATATGTCTCAATCAATCCTATATTGTTTAAGTTGCCAATAGGTCAAGAAGTCTTAGCAACTCATTCGGGTGTTGTTAAGTTCTCATATTCTTTTCTTCTAACTAACGTTCTCTACATTCCTTATTTCACCTTCAACCTTATTTCCATTTCTAAACTCCCTTCTTCTTTAAATTGCAAACTGACTTTCTTCTCTAACAAATGCTTTATACAGGATGCGATCACTAAGAGGATGATTGGTACAGTTGATGTGGTTACTGGTCTCTACATGCTCAATGCCTCTCCTATCCTTCATTCTGTCAACAACACTGTTAGTACAACTATTACCGAACCATTATGTAATAAGTTGCCTATAGATCTTTGGCACCTCCGTTTAGGACATCTTTCTCATGATAGAATGTTTCTTTTAAAGCAATATTTTCCATTCCTTACTGTAGATAAAACCTTCACATGTAATACTTGTCATAATGCTAAACAAAGAAAGTTACCTTTTCCCAAAGTGAATTACATGTTCCACTTGCTTTATTACATATAGATATATGGGGTCCTTGTCATAAAACATCTATTCATGGTCACAAGTATTTTCTCACTATTGTTGATGAGTTTTCTCGCTACACTTGGGTTCTTCTCATGCATCTTAAATTTGAAACTCAACAAATTTCAAAAGATTTTATCACACAAGTAGAAAACCAATTTGACACAAAAGTAAAAGCCATTCGGACTGACAATGGTGCTGAATTTATTTTGCACTCTTATTATGCATCCAAAGGCATTATTCATCAAACTACATGTGTTGAAACTCCACAACAAAATGGAATTGTGGAGCAAAAACATCAACATCTTCTTAATGTCACTTGTGCCTTACTTTTTCAATCACATATGTCATCTAGTTTTTGGTCTTTTGGTCTTTTACATGCAACTTTCATCATTAATTGTTTACCAACTCCTTTCTAGAAAAACAAAACTCCATATGAATTACTTCATGCACATCTTTGTGAGCTCTCCATGTTACGTGTTTTTGGGTGTCTTTGCTACACTTCCACTCTCACTACTCATCGGAAAAAGCTTGACCCTCGTGCTCAGCCATGTGTCTTTCTCGGTTTTAAACCTCACACTAAAGGTTATCTCATTTACAATCTTCATTCCCGTTCATTTGAGGTATCTCGTAATGTGACATTTTATGAGAATTTCTTCCCTTACTTCCAGCCCAATAATGACTTCTCTCACTCTTCAAACACACCATTCTCAAATACTTTTATCCTTTCTCCCCTTGCTTATGTTGATGTCCCTTTTCCTTCACATGACACACTTTCATCCTCCAATATTGCACCTCATAATTCAGCTTCTCAACCATCTTCCTCACAACCCCTCGTTCCTCTTCGACGTTCCACTCGTCGTACACAACAACCCGCTTTTCTTAGACACTATCATATTGCATTCACATCAACTGGTATCGTTCCCTCTCCAGGTATTCACTATCCACTCTCTAATTTTCTATCTTATGATAATTTATCATCTTCCTATTGTCGTTTTGTCCTTTCCATTAGCTACCTTACGGAACCAACCTCTTAAAAAGAAGCATCACAGTATGATTGTTGGCTTAAGGCCATATAGGAGGAGATATCTTCCCTAGAAGCTAATGAGACATGGGTGCTTACTCATCTTCCTCCTCATAAATAAGCCATTGGGTGTCGCTGGGTTTATAAGATTAAGCATCGTGTCGACAGTTCCATCGAGCGTTACAAAGCTCGCTTAGTAGCAAAAGGCTACACTCAACTGGAAGGCCTTGACTACTTAGATACTTAGTCACCTGTTGCTAAATTGACCACCGTTCGACTTCTCCTTGCTCTTACTGCAATGCACAATTGGCATTTGAAACAATTAGATGTCAACAATGCTTTCTTACACAATACTCTTGATGAAGAGATCTATATGCAGCTGCCTCCGGGTTTAAAATCTGCCAAAGCTGGCCAGGTTTGTCGCCTTCAGTGCTCCCTTTACAGTTTGAAACAAGCAAGTCGCCAATGGTACTCTCGCTTGTCCTCTTTCCTACTTTCTCATGGTTACACCCTCTCCTATGCGGATCATTCGCTCTTTCTCAAGAGATATTCAAATTTTGCTTTCACAGCTTTGTTTGTATATGTTGATGATATTGTTCTGTCAGGAAATTGCATTGATGAGATCACTTCCATCACTGCTCAGCTTGATGCAACTTTCAGAATCAAAGATTTTGGTGATTTACGCTTCTTTCTTGCTTTAGAAGTGGCCCGTAGCACAAAAGGCATTAATGTATGCCAACACAAGTATGCTCTTGATCTCCTTCATGATACTGGTTTACTTGGTGCCAAACCAGCTAGTACCCCCTCTGATTATTGCACCAAGCTCTCCCAAGACTCTGGTGACCCTCTTCCTGATCCATCTTCCAATCGTCATTTGATTGGTAGGTTGATTTACCTTATCACTACTCGCCCAGATATTGCTTTTGTTGTCCGGCATTTAAGCCAATTTGTCAACTCACCCACAACTGCTCATCATCAAGCTATTTTTCGCATCATTCGTTATCTAAAGCATGCCCCAGGCTCAGGTTTATTCTTCCCTTCCACCAACCATGCTCAACTCCTCGCATTTAGCAATTCTGACTGGGCTAGATGTGCAGACACTCGCCATTTTGTGACTGGTTTTTCTGTATATCTTGGTTCTTCTCTTGTTTCTTGGAGGTTGAAGAAGCAAGCTACTGTCTCTCACAACTCTGCTGAGTTTGAATATCGCACTCTTGCCTCAATTACCTATGAAATTCAATGGCTCACCTATCTTTTAGAAGACTTCAAAGTTTCATTCACCAAACCTGCCCTTCACGCACCAAGCACATTGACATCGACTGCCATATTGTCAGAGAAAAGATCACTACTAGACTCCTTAAACTTCTTCCTGTTTCTTCAACATTACAGCTAGTTGACATCTACACAAAAGCTTTGCCACCTGCTTCATTCCACACCTTCCTCTCCAAGTTGGGAATGTCTAACATCCACTCCCAACTTGCGGGGGGATCTTAGCTATAGTTGGTTATCCTGGCTGTAGTTAGTTATTGTTACTGCAGTTAGTTAACTAGCATAGTTAATTAGTCTCTCTCTTTGTTTGTAGCAGGTATATAATATAGTTTTGGACTCTATTTGTAATTCATTATTCTGTTGATCAATAATATCCATCATTTTGTGCTTCTTCCTTTTTCTCTTCTCGGATTCTCTCTTTCTTTTGTTCATCAAATATGTTGACAATGAACTTCATGACAGACCTAGGGATTCTGTGACAAATTTTCATTCATGCAACATTAAAAGACAATTCTTGCACTAATTTTTATAAGCTTCAATCTCTGGAATTTGATGATGTTTTAGTTATTTAATTAATTAGGGTGTAATCCTGAAAAATCAGAAACAATTAATTAGATAATTTAGTAAAACGTTAATTACAAAACTCTGTGGTAGTGTACACTACTGCAAGTTATTTTTTTTTTCATTGGTTGTTTGGAGAATCTGCATTGATTGTTGAATTGATGTAAATCCTTCCAAAATAGAAAGTGAGACTTTTTACCTTGAACTTCCAATTGATGTAGAAAACACTTTCTACGTCGATGTAGTAAAGTGAAGTTCTTTTTTTAATATTTGTTCTGCTTTATAGAGTTCCCAACCTGCAAATTTGTTTGATTAATGACACATTGTTTTAATAACAAATTATAAATATCTTGTAGAAGTTAATATTGAATGAATAAATTTTAGTAGAAAAGTGTTTAATTAGGTAGATTACATATATGAAATCTTAATATCTTTTCTTTGTTGTTATTATCAATGGACGATAATACACATCTCCTGTATTCCTTTCTATTGTAATTTGTAAATCCCACCTCGGATGTGATCTTCACATTCGGCCATGATACTCGTTTTAAAATAGCTAGCTAGCTGATTCTAGAAGAAAACCCCAAATGCCATTTCTTTCCAATCTTGAAAAGACAACTTGCTAAATTACATAGTAGATTCTCGCCTACCTACCATTTACGGATTTCAAAACTATAAAATAAACTGTATAATAATGACTCGAGTAATATCTTTACCACAACAAAAATATTATTGTTCGACTTCGTTGACATGCAATGTGGTAGATAGAAAGGCATCTCGCAAATATACCAGAGCATAAATAACAGAACTAGGATTCCAATCAAAACCACCATCTCTCTCTACAATTAAGTTATAGTTTTAAAACTAATATATTAACTTTAACCGGCCAGTAACTAAAATATTCATGATAATTAACCTTGTATTTAGAAAAAAAAAGTATTAATTAAACCAAAAATACAATATTATAAGACTATAAAAGGATAAAAGATATTCAATTTAAGAAAAAAAAAACAAGCAAACAATTTTAATTATAGGAAACTTTATTATATTTTGAAATCATATTTCAATTTTTTAAGCATAATTAATCCTTTAAAAAAAATTTATTTTTAATATGAGAAAGATAAGAATAAGAAGTTAATTTTTATACACTATTAATATTAGTGTCAACTAATTAGAAATCACCTTAGCTAGATATTATTTTTGAAGTAGTTACTAAAAAAGTTAACAATTTAACGTACACAATAATGTATGATTACATAATGTAAAAATGTTTATATTGTTGGTATATTTAAATTAAATTTTAAAAATAATTCATTTTCTACTTAAAAAAAGGATATCACAATAAAATAATATTTCTTTAATTTATTTTTAAAAAAATATTTGAAGAAATATAGACATGCCTTAAAAAATTATGAAAAATGATGGTTGTGTATATTTTGGGAAGTGCATCTAACTTGGGTTATAAGAGAGATATAATAGATGATGTAACCAAAAATAAAATGAAAGATAGAAAAAATTGTGAAAATGGTGGATAAATTATTAAAGTAAATATAATTAGAAATTATCTTAAAACATGTTAACATGTATTTTAACTAAAAAAAAGTGTATGTTAGTCAATTTCATGATCTAGCTTGCTAAATACAATCACCTAGTGCATTAAAAAGTTATACCTGTGAATTATCTTAAAATACAATCATGGTGAAATTTGCTAACACAAACTAACTAAAAAACATGTATACTACTAAAGTCAATATTTTTTTTCTCTGTAAATAGATCTGTGTGGGTGCATGTTTTGAAACATGTTTGCAAATATTGGATCCATGATCTAGACGCACTACAAGAAATTTGCAGATTAGTTGTGGCCAAAAGTTTTTGCTTACGTCAATTTTACAGTCAAATTTGTCATTACTTACAGTCAAAAAGACTAATAAACAACGTTGGTTTTGTCATTACTTACCGTCAAATTTGTTTTTTTTAATATTCATTAATGTTGGCCAACTAGTTGACAATAAAAATGTATATTTTTCTAAAAAAATGTAAACTTAACTACCAATGGCTTGGTCGGGGGTAATTGCGACGATCTCCTGGTCATTGCTAATTGTCTTCTAACTACGAGTATTTTGTATTGTTAACGACAAGAACTAAAAAGAGTAATTAATTTATGTGTTTTGCTCTAAATATATGACATGAAAGAGAGCAATAAAACTTGAATTGAAGATGAGTTTAATTTTAGAATACACCTTGACTACTATATATATACACGTGTTTTAAGAGTATTTTCAATGGTAATTATTCTTAACATAGATATTATTTTGATTATGGTTAATTTAGATTGATAACATTATAACTAGAAGTAGTTAATTAGATACAAATTAGTTACTCTTGTAACCAACTATATAAAAGGTAATAGTCAACACTCTTGTAAGCTAATTCTCATTCTATGCTAATCAGATTTTCCTCCATATTTTTTTCTCTTTAGCTTCCTCTACAAGTTTTCTTTCCATCCATGGCAGACATGGATTCTGTGATGGTATCAACACACTTCTCTTGAAGAGCTCTACTGCGCAACTCCTTGTCCTTTTAGTCTTCTATATCTATTTGATTTCTTCCTCTCGTTATCTTTCATTATGAGTAGCGATCACCAAGATCAGTCATTAAACATTTATAGTCCATATTATCTTCATCCAGGAGAAAATCCTACAACGATGTTGGTTTCTATAGTTCTCGATTCTTCGATGTATAGTTCATGGATTCGATCAATGCTAACAACATTGAGTGCAAAAAATAAAGTTTAATTTGTTGATGGTTCAATTTAAGGATATGCATCGAATCATCCTCTTCATGCAACTTGGAAAAGATGTAATAATATGGTGGCTTCTTGGATAGTCCATTTAGTTTCACGTTCGATTAGACAAAGCATTCTCTAGATGGATGATGCACAAGACATATGAAAGGATCTAAAGTCCAGATATTCACAAGGTGATTTGTTAAGAATCTCAGAATTGCAGCTGGACGTGGCATCTATCAGACAAGGTGATAAAACAATAACTAATTATTTTACAAGATTGTGTATTATTTGGGATAAATTAGAGAGTTATCGGCCTGATCCTTTTTGTACATGCAATCCAAAGTGCACATGTGATGCTCTTGTCAGTGTTATAGAAAGAAAGAAGCAAGATCGAGTTATGCAATTCCTTAGAGAATTGAATGATCAATTCAGCACTACCAAATCCAATGTATTGATGATAGATCCTTTATCGGGCATAACTAAAGTCTTTTCTTATGCAATTCAACAAGAAAGACAAATTAATAGCAATGTTATGATAGGAAATAATAGCTTGATCAATGCAGCAAGCACAACTTCATCAAATTCAGGACTTTCGTGTACTTATTGTGGCAAAGATAATCATATAGATGATAGATGTTTCAAGAAGAATGGTTTCCTTCAAAACTATGGTTCCAAAGGAGGAAAACATAATCAGAGTGGCTTTGGCATAGGAAATTCCAGTGGGAAAGGAAGCAAACTTTGTACATAATGTGGTTTCATTAACCACACAATTGATGAATGTTACAAGAAGCATGGTTATCCTCTTGAACATAAATACCATAAGTTTCAAAGCTCAAACATCAATAAAATGAATATGTTGAAAGACTGAAATGAAGTTGACTCCTTAACAATATAAGGCTCTAATGGCCCTACTACAGCAACAAGGCTCAAGTCACAACAATTCACATGTGAATCAAATTAGTACAATAACTGGTTCCAACAATGCACACAAAGGTAATGCCTTATCCATTACTTGTATTGTAAGCAAGACAGGTCCGGATGAATGGATCATTGACTCAGGAGCCACTGATCATGTCATAACTTTTCCTCATTTGTTTTCTTCTTGTAAGAAGATAAATCCCATAATTGTTAAGCTTCCCATTGGCCACACAGTCACTATAACTCATGCAGTCACAATGCAATTTTCTCAGTTTCTATACTTAGAGGATGTTCTATATATACCTAGCTTTCAATTCAATTTGATCTCCATATCTAAGCTTTTTTCTTCATTGCCTTGCAAGCTAATTTTCATGAATGATAAATGTTTTATCCAGGATATGCAGAACCTAAAGAGGATTGGTACAGTTGATATGGTGAAAGGTCTTTATAGGCTGACGATGCTTCCTCTCAAGGAGTATGCTCCTAGTTCTATCACAACTTTTATTCCTGGTGTTTCTGCTAGTGTTTCAATTTTTTCATGTAATAAAATACCCATAGACTTGCAGCACTTTAGGCTTGGCCATCCATCTTCTAAAAAGATGTTATTGTTAAAGTAATATTACCCTCTTCTCACAACTGATAAATAATTTGTTGTCATAATTGTCATCATCCAAAAAAAAAAAACAATCTTTTCCTTTTAGTATATCTCATTCTTTATGTGTTTTTGCCCTTATCCATGTTGATATTTGGGGTCCTTGTAGTGTAACATCTTTAATGGTTACAAATATTTTCTCACTATATTATATGATCATTCGAGATTTGTTTGGATTTTTCTTATACGCTCAAAGGCTGAAACACAAACACACTTAAAAAGTTGTCATGGTTAAGAGGCAGCTTAATACAAAGGTGGAATTGATTAGATCAGATAATGGATCAAAATTCATTCTAAGATAATTCTATGATGAAACTGAAATTATACACCAAACTTCTCGTGTTGAAACTCCTCAACATAATGGAATTGTAGAAAGAAAGCATCAACACTTGCTTAATGTTACTAAATCCTTGTTGTTTCAATCTAATTTACCTTCCATTTTTTGGTCTTATGCTTCAATTCACTTTGTTGTTCTTATTAATTGCATACCTACTCCTTTTCTAGGTAACAAAACACCTTAGGAGATACTCTAAGGAACCCCCTATGATATTACTTCTTTAAGAGTGTTTGGTTGTCTGTGCTTCATTAGTACTATAATTGGCAATAGAAAAAAGCTTGATCCAAGAGTTACTACTATTTTTCTGGGATTTAAGCCAAACACAAAAGGATATGCCACCCTTGACCTTAAGACCAGAGCCATTTATGTCTCTATAAATGCCATTTTTATGAAACTGACCCCATTAATGTCTTACTTGTGTCACCTTTTTCCCTTAATATTGATCAGTTTGGTGACTTTCCCTTAGAATCACCAACTGATCATCATATTAATGAACATGCTACCATTGTTTCTGATCCTGATACTTTACAACAAGACACTTAGACACTTAGAAGGTCAATGAGACAGATACAAAGGCCAAGCAAGTATAAAGACTTCCACATCACATATCCATCATCAACTGTTGTCAATCTCTCTATAAGTACTACTCTTCATCCTCTCACTTTTGTCCTTTCTCATAACATACTATCTATTTCCCATCAAAAGGATTTCTTGTCTGTTACACAACAAGTTGAACCTCAATCATACAATGTAACCTCTAAAGATCCTAACTAGATTAAAGCTATGAATGCAGAGATTAAAGCATTAGAGGTTAATAATACTTGGATCTTTACTGATCTATCACAACATAAGACTGCCATTGGATGTAAATGGGTCTACAAAATTAAGCATAGGTTTGATGGTTCCATAGAAATATATAAATCAAGGTTGGTAGCCATAGGCTACACTCAAATAAAGGGCCAAGACTATTTGGATACTTATTCTACGGTGGCCAAGTTGACTACTATCAGGCTTTTATTGGCTCTAGTTGTTGTAAATCGATGGTATTTGAAAAAACTAGATGTAAAATATACCTTTCTACATAGTGATTTGAATGAGGAGGTGTATATGGTTCTTCCTCTAGGTATGCATTCATATAAGCCAGGACAAGTTTGTAAACTTCAAAGATCTTTATATGGTCTGAAGCAAGCAAGTAAGCAATGGTATGCCAGATTGTCTTCCTTTCTAATCTCACATGGGTACAATCAGAGTACATCTAATTATTCCTTGTTTCTCAAGCATGAATCTAAGTCCATTACTGCTCTACCGGTTTATGTCGATGACATTGTTTTGTCTGGTAATGATTTGATTGAAATCAGAAATATCACACAATTGTTAGACAATGCTTTCAAAATAAAGGATCTAGGTGATTTGAAGTTTTTTCTAGGCTTTGAGGTAGCTAGAACTCCTGCTGGCATCAATATTTGTTAAAGGAAATATTCTTTAGGCATCCTTGATGACACTGGCATGCTTGGTTCTAAACCAATGTCTACTCCCTCTTATTATACAACTAGGCTCCATCAGCTTTCGGGTTCCTCTCTTTCAACTGAGGATGCTTATTCTTACAGGAGATTAATTGGCATACTAATTTATCTAACTAACTCAAGACCAGATATCACTTATGTTGTGCAACATTTAAGTTGGTTTGTTGTTGTACCTACCTCAACTCATCAACAAGCTACTTTCAGGATTCTTTGATACATCAAAGGGTCCCTAGGTACAGGGATTTTTTTCCTGCAGATAGTAACATTCATATGAAAGGTTTTATTGATTCAGATTGGGTAGGCTGTATTGATACAAGAAGATCTATTACTAGTTATGCAATATATCTTGGTAATTCTTTGATTTCTTGGAAATCTAAGAAACATGCTATTGTATCTAGAATCTCCTTAGAGGCTGAGAATAGAGCATGAGCTAGTGCCACTTGAAAGTTACAATGGCTTGCTTTCCTACTTGAAGAGTTCAAAATAGTATTTCATTAACCTGTTGTTTTGTATTGTGATAATCGATTTTCTCTTCACATAATTGCAAATCCAGTTTTCCATGAGAGAACAAATCACATTGAGATTGGTTGTCATCTAGTTCGGGAGAAGATGCAAAGAGGAATTGTGAAATTGCTTCCTTTCACCTCTGCTAATCAGCTTTCAAACATATATACTAAGACTCTATTGCCTGTTGCTTTTCAATTTTTGTACTCCAAGCTAGGAATGTCCAATATTCATTCCTAGCTTGAGGGGAATCTTAGCATAGATATTATTTTGATCATGGTTAATTCTGATTGATCACATTGTAGCTAGAGTTATCTTAGTTAGTTTAGTTAGTTACAAGTTAGTTATTCTTGTAACCAATTATATAAATTGTAATAGTCAACACTCAAGTTAATTCTCATTCTATGCTAATAAGATTTTTCTCTATTTTCTTTTCTCTTTAGCTTTCTCTGCAAGTTTTCTTTTCATTCATGTCAGATATGGATTCTGTGAGTTATTACATGATTCTTAAAATGAAAAAATGGTTCTTAAAGGTCACAATTATAGAAAGTTGGCATGACTTTCTACATGTTTCTTTTTTATTAGAATATATATATATATATATATATATATATATATATATATATATATATATATATATATACACACACTACTAAAAAAAGAAATTTTTACGACACACTTATGACATCAGTTGAAAATAACCGTTGTGGTATAATACGTGGTGGCAGTTTCGTAATTATTAGCTCAAAAACGAAAAAGGTGTTGTTGAAACCCGTTGTTGAATTACTTCAACTGCAACTTCCACGACGTTGATTTCGTAGAGACCGACGTGGTGTGCGTGGCAGCTAGTCACGTGACTCGTTGACTCTGGGCTCCGGACTCATTCGCGTTTCAAACACTCAGCTCATCCCTCCTTCACTCACTTGCCCTACACAGGTCACCGTACCCCTTGTTGACTCTGGGCTCCGGAGTTGAAGTGATTAACTCGGGGGCCTAACTCGGTGGCAGCATGGGAGAAGATGACGGGAGGGTTGTTGATCACAACGTCGAGAAACTCCTTTTTTTGAAACCCTAATTAGGTTTTCTTTTTCTTGTTCCTTATCTTTTTGTTCTCTAACGTGGTGCTTGAGGGAGGCGTAATCCAGTGGGAACGGGTGTTGGGTGCAGGAATTGTCGCACTAGTGGAGGATGGTCGTTTTGATGGCGTGGTTCAGGATTATGGTGGAGAAGTCGGGTTGGGTGCCATCGTCCAGCTTCGGGGAGAAGTTGAGGTCTTTGCAGAGTTGAACGACGAGGCGTTCGAAGGTTTGGCCCGAGGCTACGACGACAGGGTCAGACATTAATGAATCGGTAATGTTCTCTTTTTTTTCTTAGCATTGATCAGACATGTTCTTGGCATCAACATTGATCCAGAATCTCTTGAAATAGCTTCCGATAATGCAGATGAACTTGAGGTATTGTCTTTCTGCTTATTATTATGGTAAATGAGTGTCTAGATCAATATGTTTCGTATTGAAATTGTTGAGTCTCTTGTTTGATGAAAAGAATAATAATTTTCTATATGTTTCGTGCTTGGTGGTTCAACTTTTTCAAGCTGCTGGGGCTTGCCTTGAATCTCCAGGACTGTTACGTTGGTGAATTTGGCAAGGATGTCTGTGAATCGAAGGCTTCCTGCTTCAAATGGTAGATTGCTATCAAATATGAAGTCTTGAAAGCTGAATGAGCCTCTGCATGGGTCTAATTCTCCCAGGACATGTAGGAGGAAGCCCTTGCTTCTTTGGTTTTTTGGCTTTGTTGCCATAGGGAGTGTTTGGTTAATCTTGAGTTTCAATAGTAAGTATTTGGTGAGCAAGGAGAATGAAGCAATTTGTGAAGAGAGAGAGAGCCTTGCTACAACGTTACAATGTTAGTAGGAAACAGATTCATGCTTTGGCTTCCTTGTTCTCTGGATCAGATCAGGTGAACTACACTTTCCCCTTCACTCTATCAATTTTATTGCTGCATATTGTGGTCGCTGAGGATAATTCATAATTATTTACTTTTGCTTAGAAACTTTTACTATTTGGCTTCTTCTATGTACTAATTGTTCTTTATATCGGGCGTTATTGTCACTAAATAAACAACTTCTTGTTGGATTATATATTTGAGCTGAAGTGAAAGATGTAAAATATTGAGAACCAATAGATTGTCTTAAATGAAAGGATATAAATTATGTTCTTCTGATGCTTTTTCCGCAAGGTTTCTCTAGGATCACTTTATGTTGTACAACCGGTTAATTTCTAAAAGTGATGGATACTCTCTTGCTAGATTTTTAATAGAAAACAGTGGTTGTTGCAGAGATAAATATGAATAGTAACAAAGTAGTGCTCTTTGTCCTATGTCTTACTAAGTTTATAATGCAGATTTTACCCAACTGTATTGATGAAAGAAGACTTCAAATGCTGTTAAGCAGCGGCATGGTCAGTACACCACAGGGGGGGCATAATACGGTTGTTGATTGAATGGAGATAAAAAAATAAAAAAAGCATAGTGATGAACTTTAGGATTTCTAAATATCATTTTCTGTAAGAGTGCTGAGTTTGTGGAAGCTGGGTGAGATTCCCTTGAATTGCCTATCTGGCATCATAACATTCTTTATTTTTATTTCAATAAACCAAGCTTAGAGTTTTTCTATTGATCAAGAGGTTTGGTAGAAATTTGGTTTTGTACCTGGAACTAATTGTATTTGTAGTTGAATTTTATGGACTACAAATTATTCTGATGAAGTAGATCTTTGCACTTTTATCTGTGTTTCTGAATTGAGTCCTTAATTCTTATAGTAGCAGGCATATATTATTATGAAGGTAAGCAATAGCATCAAAGCTTATCTATAAATATATGATTGATGAGAATTCTAATATTACCTTTTGTCAGTTGCTTCTCAAGCTATTTATTCCTTGCATAAGACTTCAACAAGAGATGTAAGTCTTTTTTATTTTAAATTCTAAATTCTAATTATTAGATTGAGTAATTGAGATCTGCAAGGCTGATCAAATTGTTTTTGACTTATTATCTCATGTATCATATTTATTTTATTATTTTTTCTTTATTTACAGAAGATATTTCTGGCCATTAGTTACTAAGCTTCCCATTCCACAAGGATGCCATTTGTGCTATTTTCTTCAATCTTTTCACTTGAATTTTCACTAGTGTGGCATCGTTCTATTAAACCTGTTGCTTACTTTCACTTGAATTTACACTTTATGTGCAACATTTACTTACATAGATAATATAGATACTATTATTGCATATTTTATAATTGTATTTGTTGATTATTACTAATATAAATAATATTGCAATTATAAATACAGCTTTTTATATTATATAATTATATTTATTGATTATTAGTAGCATATATAATATTGTAATTATAAATATTGATTTTAATATTATATAATAATATTTATCGATTATTAGCAATATTGATAATATTGTCAATATAAATATTGATTATTATTACTTAAAATTTAATTGCAGGTGATTCAACATTTAACATCGATGCTGACGTAAGTATCAATGTAGAAACACACATTTGTTACATCGTTCGGGAGGTAACACCGACTTAGAAGGTGTAGTTTCTACATCAGATGTCAAGATAGAACTGATGTAAAAAAATGCAACCTTCAACAACGGGCATGACATTAGCAACATTGTAGATAACACATTTTCAAAGACGGTGATTTAGTTAACACTGATGTAGAAAACAATATGTTTTCTATATCTGACAACTGAGGACCGATGTCAAAATATTTAACTATCAACAACGCCATATTCAACATCAGTTGATCACCGATGTAGAATGACATTTTCGATCGATGTAAAAACCGCATTTTATAGCAGTATATATATATATATATATATATATATATATATATATATATATATATAAGTGACGGGGGTAACAAATTAGGTAAGTTACAAAGAAACCCAGCGTGCATTGCTTACACACGAGGCAAATCTCGATTAGCATATAGCATATTTTACAAAAAATAAAAAAAGAAAGAGACAGACACAAAAACTTAATTATGCATAGTGGTTTATTACCTAGTCATCGTGTAAAATGCTTTCTACAAGTAAAAAGTAATTTTCATACAACTTTGATGATTAAAAAAATATTTTGAGACATAACACTAGTGAAATGTCACATAATATGTAGCAGGAATTAAACCTATAATTACATATTTAAAGATTAAGTTATCTACTAATATGTTACACCTTATAAATATTCTTATATTTAATATAACATAATAAGCCCAATTAAAAATAAATTAAGAATCTTTCTACATTTTTCTCTTTTTGAAAAGTAAGAGAACCTTAGCATCCACTTTAAGGGCATCATTAAAAATGCTTTAAGGCATTTTCTTATTAAATTCGAAAAAAGAAAAAGAAACTTCCACATGAAAGTTCACCATTAGATAGAAATGCTTCGAGGCATTTTCTTACTAAATTAGAAAAGAAAAAACTCCGACATGAAATGACTGTCCCATGGTGACATCAGAGTGAATTACGCAAAATTTGTTCCATACCAAACATGCAATTAAGATTTCATGTTTATAAAATATTAAAATACGTGTATATATATATATATATATATATTAAGAGGACATTCGTTGATACTTGATACCGAACAGAACAATTAAACTTCTTCAAGTACCTAAACTTTTTTTTAAGAAAAAAAAAATAGTTCTTTCTGAAATTCTAGCACGTGCCTCTCTTAGTTCAGGCGTTCATTAAAATATAGTACATGATTCCAAATTCCGTACATATCTCAAAGAAGCCGTTAGTATATTTCTCTATTTCTTTCTATATACTTACTCTCATGTTAAAATTCAATAGAGAGAATCCATCCCCTCGTATAAATATACTAGATTGGGTGATCCGTATAATGTATAAATAAATATTTTTTAAAACTTATATTATGAAATATTTATAAAATATAATATTTTTAATTATTAATTGTTGTTGTGCATGATAGATATATAGTTAATTATATATTTAGTAGACTATGTTTTTTAAAATATGATAAATGATAGAAATAAGAATTAGCTGTGTTAAGTAAGATACAAATAAAAATTATATATATGTAAGAGTTTCTAGTTTAAAAAATCACGAAATAATGTTTTTTAATTAAAACTTAACTTCAAATAATAAGTAATTAAGATTTAGGTAAGATATTATAGTACGGGTTTTTATACTCATACTTTTAAAAAAAATTGTATCCATATTCATATTTATGTGAGTTATACCCTTGTCCTATGAGTACCTAAATGCACATACACGTGCATTAAGCACATTTTAATTAATATGATTTTTTTAATTATAACATTTTTAGTATAATAGAATTTAATTTTTTATGCTCTCACTTTTAAATAAAAAATGTGTCCATAAAATGAACATTATATAAAAATATTATAAGAAAATCCTCGTATGAAAAATGTATAAAAATTATTCACAGCTTATAAATAAAATGAACAATAATTAAATTTTTATACTCTCATTTAAAAAAAAAAATCCATGTATCCATATTCATATGTGTGCAAATTGTGTCCTTATCCTATGGGTACCTAAATGCACTTACCCGTGTCCATTGCCCGTATTTTAATTAATATTAAAAATTTATAAATGAATAATAGTAATTATAGAAATGATATTAATTAAATTAACATCTCATTCAAAGATTTTTTAATTATAAAAATTTTGTATAATAGATATTTATAGCAAATGCATAATAAATTACTCTAACTTAAATATCTCAATTTCATTATTATTAAATTTTTTATAAAAATATTTATATCATAAAAATAAAACAAAAAATAAATAATTTTTTATGCTCACAATTTAAAAAAAATCTTTGTATCCATACTCATATCCCTGTGAGTTGTACCCTTATCCTATGAGTATCTAAATGCACATACCCATATCCATTATTTGCATCTAATAATATAAAAAATTATTTCATCAGTGTTTGAAATCATTATTGAATAGTAATTTTTTCAATCCCTTAGCATATTTTAGCATCTTTTCTTAGCTTGACTATTGTATCTCACAATGTGTGCATTCTTTTTGTCATGAACCAAAGTATATCCTGTGCCAAATTAATTTAATATAGAAATCACAATTGAATTTGGTCTCCATCTCACCAAATAGTTTACAAAATAAATGTTTAATATTTAACTGTCATATACAAGGCATGCTCTAATTAAATTATCAAAACAAAATCAAATATTTACAAAGATATGAATATATATATATATATATATATATATATATATATATAGCAAGATAGAAAGAGAAATTTTAAACATGTAAGTTTTTGTGTTTTATTTCTAAAATTAATATGTAAAATTCTTTCGATCCCTATCACTTAAGCTTTTTATAATTGACTTACAACAAAGAGAAACAGAAACATTTTTCACTTAATAATCGAGCAAAATTACATAATAGCCAACCATTATGAGGCATCATTCTCTGCTACTGAAATGTGTCTTCTTCTTAGCTAAAAACTAATTGTTTTCCATTGACGTAAATATAAACTTGTAACTCTTCCTAGCTTTCTTACCTTAGCTCTACATGGAAAACAAATAAAAAAACATAAAAATGAATTAAAATTCTTCCTGAACAAAATAAAAAAAAATGATTGGTTACAATTCTTTAAGTGGACAAAATTAAAAAAATAATTGATTACAATTCTTTAAGTATGAATGAATATGACATATCAAAGTGAATACTATATCTAGACGACCTTTATAATCTTTTTCAAACATGATAATAACATTGATAATAAATACGAATTTATCAGGAGTGAGTTACTCTCTCTTTTCCTATTTTTCATTTCCCTTTGTGTCATCGGTCATTTGGCAAACAAAGTCAATTATCTGGCCGCTGTTTCCAAATCAAATTCCTAAAAATTACATATATTAATAGAGAAAAAAACATAGGTGGACAAGGTTTATAGAATGCTTTAAGAAAACTGAATACTTATTATATAGGTGGAAAAAAATTATAGCCTATCAACTCACTCATCTCGGTAATGAAAGAAGTGACTACATAATTTTTTTAAGAATTGTACTCATAATTTTAAGTTACAAAAAAAACTCATGAGCAGTAAAATGAATCTTACAAAGGAGTATATGAAATGCTTGAAAGAATAATTATTACGAGCAATATATACAAAATGATTTGTTAAAGGAGAAAATGTGAAAGGCTTTTAATAAAATTTTGTTGGAACGAATAAATAGAAAAAAAATGGTAGAATATATATGAATTATGACCAATAATTGTGCTTTCCACGAAGAAGAGGAAAAGCTTATGAAGAACAAATTAAGAGAAAAAATTATAAACATCACTTTCATTCTATTTCTAGAGATGATTGAAGTGTGAAATGAGAATTCACATTTAGAGCATTCATGAGAGGAAGAGAGCAAATACAAAGTTTGACAACTTAAGTTAGGTTTAAATTTACAATGAAACAAGTGTTTCAAGAATTTTATAATATGTTAAAAAAAGTCAGTAATTTAATTACAATAATTTACGGAAACAATAAATTAATGATTTGTATTTTGACAAGAAAACTGATATAGTTACCCGCTTTTAAAAAATTCTCTCAAAAGAAATTGTCTCGAAATTTTTAAATTCAAATTTAAATTCATTAATATAATTTTATTAGAATAATAATTAATTTCCATAAATTAGCGTAATTGATTTAAATTAGTTTAATAATATGTCAAAAAAGTAATTAATTTACAGAAATAATAAATTCATTATTTTTATTCTGATAAGAAAACATGATATAGTTGCCTTTTTTAAAAATTCTCTCAACAAATTGTAGTTCAAATTTTTAAATTTAAATTTAAATTCATTAATGCAATTTCATTAAAATGATAATTAATTTTCATAAATTAATGTAATTGATTTAAACTAATTTTATAATATGTCAAAAATGGTCAGTAATTTAATTACAATAATTTATAGAAACAATAAATTTATGATTTTTATTCTAATAAAAACACGTGATATATTTATCTTTTATAAAAGTTTTCTCAAAAGAAATCGTTCCAAATTTTTTCAAAATAAATTTAAATTTCTATAAATTAATGTAATTGATTTATACTAATTAATACGATTAATTTCCATTATTTAATGTAATTAACGCATTATTAATTATTAATATATAATAAATATGATTAGTAAGGAAATTAAATTTTTACAAAACATTCCATCACACACATGTTATACGGATCTCCATATTGATGACACGTGTATTCCATAAGCTTTTAATTAAGTGATACATGAATATCGAACTAAAAAAATTATTCGCAAATTTCATTACATTAAATTAGATACATATCAGAAAGAATGGTGCACAAAAATTAAGGTGAAAACAAGAGGGATCACCGAGAGGAAAAGAGAGGCACGAACCTGCTGAAAGAGAGAGTTTTCTAATGGAGTGGAAAAAAATACTATATGGATGTGATGTTTGTGCCATCAGGGTTAGTAATCCTCCTAGCATATCATGTGTGGTTATGGCACAAGAGTCGGACACAGCCCTTCACCACAACCTTTGGAAGAGATGCTGATGGTCGCAGATTATGGGTTCCTGCCATGATGAAGGTATTTTGGTATTTGATTTATTAATTCTTCCAAAGTTTTAGGAGCGTAATATTTTTAAAAATAGTCCATGATTGTCTACAGAAATTTTGCGTTAATATTTAGTAACAATCTGTTATACAAATATACCATAAGTTTATTGGTTCTTAGAATAATCTTTTTTAAAATTATATCTTTCATAGTTTATGATTAGTTAACAAAAGATTTAATACTAACAATTTAAAGAAATTAAACTTGTTATTTTTTTTTAACAACCAAAAGAGAGTTTTATTTAACCATTGGTACCAGTGGTACCTAAACATACTACAATATAATTCATTGTTAATAAATAAAATATGTTCATCCAATAGCTATTCCAACAAACCCAATGCTCCCTCTGTCTGCTTAATGCTAACCCGAAATTACATACAAACTATATATGATGTCTATCTTGCAAACTGTAGCAATTATCAAGCCAACATTAAGAAGTCAGAGTTTGGATACAATAACTAGAACTCATGTATCAATCATAAAATAGTAAGAAAAGTTTTTTACTTTTGAAGAAAATCATAACCATACTCTAGACTGTATTAATTTCATTGTTGCATTAAAATTCATTTATTCCCCTTCAAAGATAATTTTATTTATGTGATACCAAATAAACCAAGTCAGTGCACATGAAATTAAATGACTATCCACAGAATAGTTTTATTCCCTCTAAGCCAAAAATAATTATGCATAAAGAAATGTTTGTTTTTTTATCCACGTGTTGAGTAATCTAAACCTCAATCCATTTGTAACAGTTTTGTCAAATTTAATATGAAAACCCACATGTGAATATTAAACTTATTACTTTTTTCTCATATGGACGTGAAATTATTTTTAATTTTCATCGTATATATTAACTATTAAGCCGGTGTCACTCTGCAATGACATTAATGAGCTCTAATTTCGGCATTAATTACTTACAAAAAGAATATCATAGCAGGATATTGACAAAAAGAATATCGTGTCAGTTCAGTCTCTTCGAAACGTAATCATGGGGTCAACCCTTATGGCTACAACAGCCATACTCATCTGTGCAGGCCTAGGAACAGTCATAAGCAGCACTTACAGTGTTAAAAATGTAATCAACGTACAACAGAATTTTTAGAGCACACGGTGACTTTATAGTGGGAATGAAATATGCCACCCTCCTAGCCATATTCTTATCCTCGTTTCTATGTCACACTTTCTCTATAGGGTTTCTCAATTAAGTGAATATCCTTATTTGCACTCCACAAGATGTCAAGTCTTCACTACTACAAAAAGCAGTTTTAACATCGATTTATTAACATCGGTTTTAGACAAAATCGATGTTAAGTTAAACGCGGTGACATATTTATAAATAAAGTATTATTCTTAACATCGGTTTTTCAAAAAATCGATATTAATGCATACACATTAACATCGGTTTTTCGTAAAACGGAGTCGGTATCTTAAATACCGATCTGTTTATCAACTACCGAT
>NC_038245.2:39182459-39192530 GCF_000004515.6 Glycine max
GGAGTTTTATTTACTTATTCATAGCGTGGAAGGCACTTATTGAGGAAGCCTACAAATATTGCTTTCTCTTTCTTTTTTCTTTTTCTATATTTTCAAATACGTGTATTTGATTCATATTTTACTTACTATGTCCTATTTGTCTTTTTTATTTATTTATTAAGATATTGTTGTGACTAATTTTACTAATTTTAAAATACGTGTCTTTTTTATTTATCTATAAAAAAAATAATTTCTAAAAATAAATTTTATTATTTCTTTATTAATTTTATTATTTCTTTATTGTGTCTATGAGTTTTAAAATTACATTTTATAATTTATAAAACTAATTTTATTCTTATTTTGGATTTCTAATTTATAAATCAGATTGCTCTGTAACAATTTTTTATTTTATTTTTTATAGTTATTCCAACGAACAGAAATTGATTAATTAATTAATTAATTAATCATACTTGGTTAAACAGGCTATCTGTTGAGAAGCTAGCTTCTACTGTGCTTTGGAAACTCTCCACTCCATGTAGTTATACTGAAACGAAATCCTGGTATTCCTTCTAATTCACACCAAATTACTAGCTTGATTTTTTTTCCCGCACATTAATGAATATATATATATATATATATATATATATATATATTTATTTATGGTATTTTAGTTTACACAATGTCGAGTATTGATCGATGGATAAGCACTCTACTTCATGTAATTCGTACTCTTGTTCTAGTTTCATAACCATATAGTAAGTCAGAAAGTCAAATAAAAGGTCCTAATTACTGGATAATTAAACACAACCATCAATGGTAAAATTGATTTTAAATCAAATTAATTTTGTAAAAATAAATTATATTAGGTTAAAGTTGATTTTGAATTAAAAGTAAATTATATTTGAATGTTTTTAAGTACGTATTTAGTAAAGGAGTTTTGATTCAATACAAAAATAAATTAAAATTGTTTCAACTATAAATTAAATTTAAACTTGGAGACAAATTTGTAATGTACAAGTACAACCAAACATCAATATTTACTTAAAATCACGTTAATTAGCATGTTAACATAATTTTATATAATTCAACTTATATTATGCATATGTAAGTATATATTTCAAAAGACGTCTCATAATATTGTTTGGTTTTACATGCTTTTAAGTATTTATATATCATTCTTCATTTAGTGGGGGAAAGAGGGGTTTGGATGACCTTCAGTCAAGGAAATCACAGTCACTCATTCTCACCACCATTGATTTGTTTTGTTTAAAAAATAAAGAAATGATCACTTTTTTAAGTAAGAATAAAAATGATCACTTTTAAATTTAAATTAAAAAAAAAGATTAAGATTAAAAAATTAATTTTAAATCATAATTATTATCATCCCATCTATCATTGTTTATTATGATAGTTGTTGACGTTATTATTTTATTATCACTAGCTTGAAATAGTGATAGTCATAATATTAATGATAATATTATTAAATATAGTATTATTAAATATAATGATGCTGGATGACATGGTGTTAATTGTTTCATAAGAGGTGTAAAAATTTAAACTTATTTTTGTTCAATCATACCTATTTCAAAAATTTAGTGACTTAAAGTGGATTAGCTCCTTATGGATTGAGTTAGGTTGATCTTTGTATCATTTTTTATAAATGACAAAATTATAAGTGATACTACATTTATTCTTAATGTTCTTTATAAGAAAAAGTTTTCTCATCTATTGTGATCTTATTTGTCTTGAACATGATGATCTCTAGTAAAAAATCGATGTTAACTGTCAACAGTAACACATTCGTTAACATCGATTTTTTGTAAAAACCGATGTTAACTTTCAACATTAATATACATTTTCTGGGTGTAATTCATATTAGCAACATCGGTTATTTATATAACCGATGTTGGTAATTTTACGTTAATATCGGTTTTTCAAAAACCGATGTTAAGGATAATACTATCAACGTCGATACTTTCAACATCGGTTGAAAAACCGATGTTGAAAGTCATAAATAACCGATGTAGAAAGCATATTTTCTAATAGTGCTTTAGTAACCTCAGAATATTTAACTCAACTTTTGGACAAGGCCATCATATTGAACACGGTGGGAAACATGCTTTTCTATTCAGCACTTCCCCTTTTACTTTGGCCCTGTGCTAACTTTCTTATCTTCGATGGCAATGGTAATTATATTATACAACCTCGATTTTCTGGCTGGGAATGGTAACAATAGGGTAGAGAATTGCATCCCAAATGACCTTTGAGATTAAGGTTATGTTTGCATTAAAGTTTGGAAAGTATTTTTTCAAATTTTAATTTAGAATAAAAAATTCCAATATATATGTATCAAATGAAACTCCTTTTCACTTGACTTAGTCTCACTATTCCTTTTATTATAACCAATTTCAATTAACTATCGTTTGAATTTATGTATATACAGTCAAAATTCCCAAGTGAAAAAACTACTTTATTTCCCTCTTTACTAGATTGGTTTTTCACTCTGTATTTATTTCAATTTAAAATGCACTCTTGTATTAAAAAATTTCAAAAAAAACGTTTAAAACCCATAAAATTTCAAATTATTTAGATGTGATGCACAAGGGATTTAATTCACACAATAATATTAAGATTATTCAAAGAGAGACAAATATTGGATATTAGAGATTAATCATCTGGCACGATGGTGACACAACTAAGCATAACATTGGGGCATGACAAAGTGTAGTGATAGCAAGTCATTGCGCAAATGACAAGTGGCGCGCGCCTGGCTGCACAAGACGGAATAGTCGATGAGATTATGAGTTAGTGTGAGTTTAACCGATGTGGTAGCGCAATTAATTAATGCTCTAAACTGTTTTGAAATATTTAAGTGTCAACTTGACTAATGCTAACTTAAATATTGTTATTTGAGTCGGTTGCAGCCAATGCAATCTTGACACTATTTAATTTTAAAATTAAGGTCAATTTTTTCCCGTCAATTAGATGTGTTGATTTTAAAACAATTAAAAAAATCTTTTGGATTCTATATTTTTGCATCACTTAGATGTGTTGATTTTAAAATAATTTTTTTTAAAATCTTTTGGACGCTATTTTTGCTTTTTTCTTGTAGTTCATTCATATAAATATAATCTTTTGTGATGTTTGCCATTTTGAAAAGCAAAGAAAATTGCCTTATAAGATAAACGGTAGTAGGGCACCTTAAGCTTTTGAATTAATCCGCATGGACATATGGGGTCTACACTCAATGAGTTCCATCCACAATTATAACAACTGTAGTTTATGACTAAAAGTAGGTTCACTAGGATTGTGTTAAAGTGTAAATTTGAGGTTTTATTGCAATTGAAAAATTTTGTTTTAAGGGTTGCAAGGAAATTTAATGGAACTGTGAAGTGCATGAGGATCATGCATGTGCTGTATTTTGGAACATGATTTATGTTGTAGTTCTGGTGATTTTGTAACAAAGTAGGTAAATTTTGTACCTACATCCTCTTTTTGAATGAAGTTATTTGTGATCAAACAAAATAAATTGGGCCATCATGCTGCTAATCGGTTGTCTCTCTTTGGAAGAAACTATTAGGTGATCTTAATTGGGTGACATGATATTTTCTCTATCTTTATTGATTTGTCCCCACCTCTCCCATTACCCAACTTATTCTTTCCCTTCTCCCGCAAAACAATGGCGTGCGGCGGAGACAAGTTGATGCTGCCAGCAAAAAGACAAGTACATTAATTTCCAAAAAATAAAATAAAATAAGTAGGAGCACAAAGTGACATCAAGTGTGTGCCTACGTAGAAAGGGTGTGAAATTATACAAAACAAATCTAATTTACTTTGATAAATCATTAAATGGTAGATCCAACAATTTTCTATGCACCCAACAGATTTGCCTCCAAATTCACCCTCTTTGATATATATCTCTAAGCCCCCCAAGAGCCATGACAACAGCTCCAACGTGTCGACATTCTACCTCCCTTTTACTTTAAGAGTTTAT
The DNA here is from genome assembly GCF_000004515.6 of Glycine max. Taxonomy (NCBI): domain Eukaryota; kingdom Viridiplantae; phylum Streptophyta; class Magnoliopsida; order Fabales; family Fabaceae; genus Glycine; species Glycine max. Next base: position 39,186,433 of record NC_038245.2, read on the forward strand.
GTTAATTAACTGAAGAAAGTGAGAGATAATGAGAGGGAGAGAAGGAATTAATGTGCTAATTAATGTAAGGCACCTTGTTTCCAACAGAGAATGGCAACTTGGAAGTGGACGATAATTTTTAATTAGGTCAGAAGGTGATGCCATAAGAGGAGAGAAATAGCCTTTTTTTTTTTTTTTTTATCGCGCTCATTTGCCTTTGAATTGCCTAGAGGGAGGCCATAGGGGTATTAATTAATTTTGGTCCTTGGCTTATGTGGATGTTATGTAGACAAATACTACTTATACTCTTTTCCAATATTTGTTTGTGGATCTCTACTTATAAGACATTTTTTAAATTGTCTTTAGTTTTAATTTCTTTTTATCAAAATATCTTTTACAACTTGTGTAATCAATAAACAATAAATGCTATAAATTAAACAAAAAATTGTAATTTTAATTCTTATACTTTGAGTTAAATGTAATCAGGTCCATGGACTTTTTATATTTATATTAATAATGAATTAGTGCTTAAACTTTTAAAAATGTGATTTTAATCCACCTAATTTTAAAAGCTTGGATATAAGATACTAAATCCACGTATATTTCAAAGTTTGAGGATCAAATTCATCCTACAAACATAGGAATTTTGACAATGTTTGAACGAAAAATATAAAAGCTAGAAACATATTTTTGCCAATTAATGAGATAAGCTCGTTATCTTCTCTTAAATTCAACCTTGTATTTAATTAGCACGTGCCTCACTCCCTTGAGACATTCATTAAAATATATACAGGTCCTAAATATAAGAAAAAAAATGAAACACCAATTAAAAAAATTAGTTAAGTTTAATTACTTATTGGTTATTATAGTTTCATCATTTGCACATTTTAATCCTTATAATTTTAAAGTGGATTTTTTAGTCCTATAATTTATATTTTAATTATTTTTTAGTCTTTATAGTTTGAAAGTGATTTTTTTAATTCTTATAATTTATATTTTAATTTCTTATTAGTCTCTATAGTTTAAAAGTGATCTTTTTAGTTTCTAAGTTTTATATTTTAATTCTTGTAATATTATTAATTACAAATAACTATTAATAAGTAATTTATAACTAATTTATCACAAGATAATTTATAATAAAAAAATAGTTGATAATTTATAATTAATTTATAGTTAATTATTTTTATATATATTTTTATAGTAAAAACTAAAAAAATCATTTTCAAACTATAGAGACTAAAAGGTAAAATCGTGAAACTATAAGGACCAAATAATTAATTTAATCAATTAATTAATTATATTTAATTATATCAATTTTAATTAAAAGTATTTTTTAAACTTACCTTTCATTGAAACTTGATACCAATGACAAGAATTAATCATTCAAACTAGCACCTTAATTAAATAAAAAATATTTTAGAGATAAAACATTAAATAAGATAAAATTAATTTTTAAAAAAATTATATTTAAGACTAAGAAATTTTTTTCTTCTTTTATATTTAAGATGAAAAGATAATATATGGTTTCGTACATGCGTGGTGAGAATTGAATAGAGCTTAAAGAAACCGTTAAAATCTCTCTCTATATATATACACGCATAAAATTATAAAACGCAAACCCGAAAGCAGTGTGCACTTAATTAAGGTGAACACAAGAGGGATTCAACCAGCTGAAAGAGTGAGTTTTTAGATGGAGTGGAGAAACTACTATATGGATGTGATATTTGTGCCATTTGGGTTAGGAATCATACTAGCATATCATGTGTGGTTATGGCACAAGAGCCAGACACAGCCCTTCACCACAACCTTTGGAATAGATGCTGATGGTCGCCGATTATGGATCCCTGCCATGATGAAGGTATACTATATCGATATATTTCTCCCTAAGTTTTTGGAGCTTTTTTTTTTTTTCCTGCTTTTATTTTGACATGGCATGTGGTTATGTTCACAGTTCATTTCAAAGATATATAAAGACAAATGAGAACGCATTTGTATAATCAATCATTTAATATATATTTCATCGTCAATTCATTTTTAAGAAGTGGAAACTCGCTTTGATCATGTTAATGGTACAGAACAAAACTCTTATCCAAGGACGCTATTCAATTAAGCATGACAATTATATTTCAACTCATAGGTACTCATATCTGCTTTAGTTCCAACTTTGATGGAGAAAAATTAGTTTAATTAATTGATAAATTGATAACCGCTCCTGCCAAACCCTCCCCACACCATTGATATATATATATATATATATATATATATATATATATATATATATATATATAGTAATAAGTTAAATTATAAAAGATATTAATAATAAAACTTAAATTACATAATTCATTAAAAATACTTTAATTCTTAATTATTTTATGGCTTATGTTGTTTATTATTTTTTATAATAAAATATAAATAATAATTCAATATATGATTATTTAAAATTATATATATATATAATAATAATAATAATAATAATAATTCTTTGTTATCTATGGATGTTAATTGTTAATTTTTGTTTGTAGAACTATGATCAAACACATGGTCTTTTCTTTCTTTTTCTCCTTCTTAATTACCTAACCAATCTTATATCTCTAAAAAACAATTCTTTGAAAAAATATAGGCAAGTTCCTCATGGATTTCCTTGCTGGGAATGGAGTTAGATAATTTATATCTAATTATTTTTTAACTTTATTCCCAAGTCAATCTTGCTGATAGCGAAGACCAAAGTGAAGATAATAAAACTTGTCGTCCTATATGCTTCGCCAGTGACAAATCCAGGAACTTAAATTAGTATGGACAATTTATTTAGAAAAATGAATTTAATAATTGCCATATACAATAAATACTTGTGAGTTGTTGAAAACTCTTTAATATTGAAATTCAACTCTTTTCTATTAATAAAAAATTATCTACTATCTATTTTTATAAAAGAATATGAATATTATATCTTTCCCATATCTTTTGATGTTTTAAATTTTTATTTTTCTCAAAATAATTGATGTTTTAGAATTTTAAAATTTAATTAATATTTTTTAAAATATACCATTATTTAATATCCACTACTAGTGGCGTAGGCATCAAAGATTAAGGTTTTAAAATAGGACATTAATTTTAGTCTAAACACACCAATTTTGAATTCCATTAATGTTTGTTATAAATCTGTTTACAAATATCAAAAGATATGAGAATGAAGTAGTATTTGAAAATATGTAATCATGCAAAAAGATAATATCAATTACAGCTGAAAAATTATTTTAAATTTTTAACACATAAACTACCGGTGCATGTGGTTTGGACCTATTATTGTTGCAGGACATTGACAAAAAGAACATCGTAGCAATTCAATCTCTTCGAAACCTAATCATGGGATCAACCCTTATGGCCACAACATCCATGCTCATCTGCACGGGCCTAGGAGCAGTTATAAGCAGCACTTACAGTGTTAAAAATGTAATCAACGACACAATTTTTGGAGCACACAGTGACTTTATGGTGGGACTGAAATATGCCATCATCCTTGCAATATTATTATTCTCGTTTCTATTTCACACTTTCTCTATAGGGTTTCTCAATCAAGTGAATATCCTTATTTGCACCCCACAAGATGTCAAGTCTTTAGTGACCTTGGAATATTTAACTCAACTTTTGGACAAGGCCATCTTATTGAACACGGTAGGGAACAGGCTTTTCTATTCGGCACTTCCCCTTTTACTTTGGATCTTTGGACCTGTGCTAACTTTCTTCTCTTCAATGGCAATGGTGCTTATATTATACAACCTCGATTTTCTGGCTGGGAATAGCAACAGCAAGATAGAGGTCTTTATCCCAAATGGCATTTGAGAGTAAAAAAATGTTTGGATTTAAGTTTCGAAAGTATTTTTATAAATTTCAATCTATATACAATAAAAAAATTTAAGGTATCAAATGAATAAGGAAGAAATTATTGCTTCTAAAGTAAAAGAATTTTCGAAATCTTCCAAGTTCTATCCAAACATATGCAAAAGCGTTTAAGCCCGTACCGATCTCCGTCTTGTCATGGGCAAACAAAAGGAAACAAGTTTGCTTTTATATCTATTGTTAATTCATAGTTAGAATATTCTCCATAATGTGTCTCACCCAAAATTCTACATGAGCAGTATTATGTTTATATGTATCAAATAATAATTTGCGAAATAAGAAAAAGAAGATGATGTACTTATTTTAGTTTTAAAAGCATTATTATATTTAAAGATTTCATGAAACGAATAAAATTGACATTAATTTTCGTCATAATGCAACAAAAAAAAGAGAAATAAGTATAAAATTTTGTTAAAAAAAATATTCTCCAAGTTAAATTGTCCTTTTTTCTTACAAATGAGAATTGACTAATTATTATCTCTACTTAATTGAGCAATTCTTAATTTAGATTGATAAATAAGTACTTACAAGTTTTAGGTAAGGAAACAGTATTTTACTCAAATTAAACATAAAAAATTAAATGAAAAATGTACAATCTCTTTATATATTTTCAATAATTAAAACAGTTTACCCTAGTGTTCGTTTTAGTTATTTTTTTGTTTGAAAGGCAAAAGTAATATGTATATTATATACTCAAGAATAATACATCAACAGAGTAGGACAGAGAGTTGCTGTACTCCCACCAAAAAACAAATGCCCTCATGTCCAAGTAATCCCATACCCCTAAACAAAACGATATTACCACTGTCCAAAGCTAGCACTTAGCGATAAGTAGTTCATTCGGGATGTACACCAGCTTGAAAAGAAAGTCCGAGGCAATGTATGCTTTTTATATGCTAGTCACTACCATGATATCTTTTTTTATATCATCCAAAACACATCTGGTGTTATCTCTCTTGTCGAAATTTTTTTATGAAAATCAAATTTTGATATACTTGTCTCGAGATTAGTAGAAGAATTTCTTAAAAAACAATTAGAATATGATAAAAATTTGAGAAATGAGATTATGTGATTAAAGGAAGTAATTTTGATTGAGATTATTGATTTCGATAATTTCTTCTCACAAGTAGAATTGGAAAGCATTGAAGAATAAAGTATTTTTTGAAAAATCAAAGTACCAATTGACACGGTTACAAAGAAGTTATACGAAAACAATTACTAGTATTAGATCAATGTAATTAAGTATATCTTCTTTGTACATGTGTCGAAATCATATAATTCGACTATCAATGTTGTAAGTCTATAAACTAAAATTGTTGACTGCCAATTCGGGGTTAAAAGCATAATCATTTAATTCCTTAAAACACCAACATGTCTGCCATCAAAATTGGCAATAAGGTTTAGCAGGTCATCGTGTATCTATTTAATTCTCATCTTTTATGAATTCATATTTGTTTATTTTACTGTACATTTTTAAATCCTTTACATTTTTCAATCTTCATTTCTTCTTGAAACTTTACTTTTTCAATCCATGTTTCTTATTATTATCGAAATCATTTACAAACTAATTATTGAATCAAAAATCAAAGTTTTCCTTATTGCTAATCCTACGAACAATTATTTTATTGTAACAAAATGGATATGTTTATCGAATTTATAATAGTGATTGCATTAAATATTAAACAATTCTTTATTGTGTTGAAAAATGTGAACTTGTTTGTTTAACCAAAAAGAATTCATAATCTAAAAAATAGTTTTATGTCTCACTTTTAGACATTTATTTGTTAATAGAATCATTTAGTGAAAATTCCTTGACTGTTTCAAAAATATTTTCCTTTCGAGAAATAAATATGATTTTTCATGATTATAACACCTGGACAACCCCATCTCTGATCTCATTTTTGTGGTACCACCAGGAGAGGCTCAAGGATTTGAGAGGCTTAAAACAAATTTAAGAATGAGGCCTAAAGTACTATTTTTGGTTTTTACCTGATATTGACATACTCAAAAAGAAGAAATGTCAATTGTTCTCTCTACCCTCCAAATAAAGACACACGCACATAAAAGATGAGAATAAACAAATAGATATTGTGGAGCTATTGACTAATGTGTCAAAGTAAAACAATAATCAAATAAATTAAAGAAGCAGGTGAGAAGACAAATTAGTATGAGAGACCGTGAGAAAAGAAGTAAGAATTAGAATTGAATAAGAAGAGAATATC